>NC_037674.1:39716061-39768253 GCF_003255815.1 Theropithecus gelada | reverse complement strand
TTTTTTTTTTTTGAGACGGAGTCTTGCTCTGTGGCCCAGGCTGGAGTGCAGTGGCGCGATCTCGGCTCACTGCAAGCTCCGCCTCCCAGGTTCACGCCATTCTCCTGCCTCAGCCTCCGAGTAGCTGGGACTACAGGCGCCCGCCACCACGCCCGGCTAGTTTTTTGTATTTTTAGTAGAGACGGGGTTTCACCATGTTAGCCAGGATGGTCTCGATCTCCTGACCTCGTGATCCGCCCGTCTCGGCCTCCCAAAGTGCTGGGATTACAGGCTTGAGCCACCGCGCCCGGCAATGAATCTTTTCAAGTATATGTTTGATAATGTCTCACTTTGATTAGGCAAATTTATACACAATGTTTCCTTTTCAAAGCATTTTCAAAATGTACCATGGCAACTTAGCTTTTCTAAACAGAAGGGAAGTATAGACCCCTTCTTTTCATTGAAACTGAATTAAAAAGTAAAATCTGGCCGGGCACGGTGGCTCACGCCTGTAATCCCAGCACTTTGGGAGGCCAAGGCGGGCGGATCACGAGGTCAGGAGATTGAGACCATCCTGGCTAACATGGTGAAACCCCGTCTCTACTAAAAATACAAAAACTTAGCCGGTCGTGGTGGTGGGCACCTGTAGTCCCAGCTACTCCGGAGGCTGAGGCAGGAGAATGGCGTGAACCCGGGAGGCGGAGCTTGCGTGAGTCGAGATCGTGCCACTGTACTCCAGCCTGGGCAACAGAGCGAGACTCTGCCTTGGGGCGGGGGAGAAAAGTAAAATCTACCCATTAAGAAGATAGTTAAACTAAGATAGATAGATTGATTTTGAGGCAGGGTGAGGCAGGGTCTTACTCTATTGCCCAGGCCAGAGTGCAATGGTGTGATCTCAGCTCACTGCAGCCTCAACCTCCCTTGCTCAAATAATCCTCCTGCGTCAGCCTCCTGAGTAGCTGGGACTAAGGCATGCGCCACCACGCCCAGCTAATTTTTAATTTTTTTTTAGATATGCGGTCTTGCTCTGTCACAAACTGGTCTTGAACCCCTGGGCTCAAGCGATCCTTCCGCCTCAGCCTCTGAAACTGCTGGGGTTAAAGGTGTGAGCCACCACGCCCAGCCAAAACCAAGGTTTTAATTTGTACCCTTCACAAAGTTAATCTGTTTTTTTTTTTTTTTTTTTTTTTGAGATGGAGTTTCGCTCTTGTTGCCCAGGCTGGAGTGCAATAGCACAATCTTGACTCACTGCAACCTCTGCCTCCCGGGTTCAAGTGATTCTTCTGCCTCAGCCTCCTGAGTAGCTGGGATTACAGGCATGTGCCACCATGCCAGGCTAATTTTGTATTTTTAGTAGAGACACGGTTTGTCCATGTTAGTCAGGCTGGTCTCGAACTCCTGACCTTAGGTGATCCACGAGCCTCAGCCTCCCAAAGTGTTGGGATTATAGGCGTGAGTCACCGCGCCCAGTTTGTTTTTTTTTCTTTTAATGCATTATTCAAATTTTACTGCTAGTGTTATTCCTGACCAGATAATGATTAAAACTACTCCTGAATTTTTGAATGCTAGAGCATTGTGAGCATCATATGTATTTTGTGTTTCCATAGTTTTACAAAGGAAGAGCAAATACTCAAGAGAAAATTATAAAGAGAGCTCAAACGTATTTATTTATTTATTTATTTATTTATTTATTTATTTATTTATTTATTTTGAGACGGAGTCTGGCTGTGTCGCCCAGGATGGAGTGCAGTGGCGCGATCTCGGCTCACTGCAAGCTCCGCCCCCCGGGTTCAGGCCATTCTCCTGCCTCAGCCTCCGGAGTAGCTGGGACTACAGGCGCCGACACCGTGCCCGGCTCATTTTTTTTTTTGTATTTTTAGTAGAGACGGGGTTTCACCGTGGTCTCGATCTCCTAACCTTGTGATCCGCCCACCTCGGCCTCCCAAAGTGCTGGGATTACAGGCGTGAGCCACCACGCCCGGCCGACTTATTTAAAAGATGTCAAATGCTTATTATTTTTTCTCGCTCATCTCTCCAATGAGATTCTATAAAAAGTAGAATTTTGCCTGTGTGCAGTGACTCACACCTGTACTCCCAACACTTTTGGAGGCTGAGGTGGGAGGATCACTTGAGCTCAGGAGTTTGAGACCAGCCTGGGCATCATAAGCCTCATTTCTACAAATAATAAAAAAAAGCCGGGCATGGTGGCACACATCTCTGGTCCCAGCTACTTTGTAGGCTGAGGTGGGAGAATTGCTTGAGTCCAGGAGGCTGAGGCTGCAGTGAGTCATGATCACATCACTGCACTCTAACCTGCGCTATAGAGGGAGACCCTGTCTCAACAGACAAAAACGTGGAATATAAAGCCTAAACTAAATGCACTTTTCTCATGTGTATACTACTTACAAATTCTACTGTACTTAGAATCTTCAGGCTAACTCACTTTCAGAAAAAAATGTTCAACTGAGCCTTGGTTCAACCATCATTGTTATGATGGTTTCTTTTACCTTTGAGAATAGCATATGGAAGTGGGAGAGAGACTACAGGTGTGAGCCTCTGTGCCCGGCCACAACCTTCAATTATTAGGTAGTTGTTATATCTTTAGCCTTCCTAAGGATGTTATGTCTTCAAGCTTTCTAAGCCTTAACATTCAATGGTTTATGTCATATGTATCCTAAGTGACTTTTTCTGAGTCCCTTGTGTAAGAGACTATGTCTTTTATATTGTATATTGCTTAGGCACATAAATGGTAAGTTTGGCTAAATTTCTTCTTATTGACTCCAAGCATTCATTAATTATTAGACTCTAGTTTTGATATATATATATTTTTTAATTGTTTGAGACAGAGTCCGGCTCTGTCACCCAGGCTGGAGTTCAGTGGTGTGATCTTGGCTCACTGCAACCTCCACCTCCCAGGTTCTCCTGCCTCAGCCTCCCAAGTAACTGGGATTACAGGCACCCACCACCACAGCCGGCTAATTTTTTGTATTCTTTTTTTTTTCTAGTAGAGACAGGCTGGTCTGAAACTCCTGACCTTAAGTGATCCACTCACCTTGGCCTCCCAAAGTGTTGGGATTACAGGCATGAGCCACCATGCCTGGCCTAGTTCTGGTATTTTATGTTTGAAGATACCAATGTAACTCTAACAATACTTAAATATTTTTTTTTTTTTTTTTTTTTGAGACGGAGTCTCGCTCTGCCGCCCAGGCTGGAGTGCAGTGGCCGGATCTCAGCTCACTGCAAGCTCCGCCTCCCGGGTTCACGCCATTCTCCTGCCTCAGCCTCCTGAGTAGCTGGGACTACAGGCGCCAGCCACCGCGCCCGGCTAGTTTTTTGTATTTTTTAGTAGAGACGGGGTTTCACCGTGTTAGCCAGGATGGTCTCGATCTCCTGACCTCGTGATCCGCCCGTCTCGGCCTCCCAAAGTGCTGGGATTACAGGCTTGAGCCACCGCGCCCGGCCAATACTTAAATATTAATAATTGAGTCACAGCATATTGGGTTTCCCCAATATACATTAGATATGTTAAGTTTTTTTTTTTTTTTTTTTTTGAGACGGAGTCTCGCTCTGTCGCCCAGGCTGGAGTGCAGTGGCCGGATCTCGGCTCACTGCAAGCTCCGCCTCCCAGGTTCACGCCATTCTCCTGCCTCAGCCTCCCGAGTAGCTGGGACTACAGGCGCCCGCCACCTCGCCCGGCTAGTTTTTTGTATTTTTTAGTAGAGATGGGGTTTCACCGTGTTAGCCAGGATGGTCTTGATCTCCTGACCTCGTGATCCACCCATCTCGGCCTCCCAAAGTGCTGGGATTACAGGCTTGAGCCACCACGCCCGGCCAGATATGTTAAGTTTTAAAATGATTACAAAGGGCAATAAAAAAAATGAAGATAGCTCAAGAGAGTGGGAGAAAAGTTTGGAAGTCCCATATTGATCTGTAGGATGAAGGTACTGTACTGACTTAATGAGGGCTATTTTGAGATCTAGCCCAGATCTGAGAGCACTGTCTTATAGTTCATATTAAGAATATGGATTCATGGCCGGGTGTGGTAGTTCACACCTGTAATCCCAGCACTTGGAAAAACTGAGGCCTTAGGAGTTCAAGACCAGCCTGGGCAACAGAGTGAGACCCCCATCCCTACAAAAAATACAAAAATTAGCCAGGTGTGGTAGTTCACACCTATAATCCCAGCACTTTGGGAGGCTGAGGCAAGTGGATTGCTTGAGGTCAGGAGTTCAAGACCAGCCTGGGCAACATAGTGAGATCCCATCTCTACAAAAAAATACAAAAATTAGCCGAGTGTGGTGGCGCTCTGCACGCCTGTAGTCCCAGCTATTTGGGAGGGTGAGGTAGAAGGATCGCTTGAGCCAATGAGGTGGAGGCTGCAGTGAGCCAAGATCGTGCCACTCCACTCCAGCCTGGGTGACAGAATGAGACCCTGTGTAAAAAGAAGAAAAAAAAAAAAAGAGAATATGGATTCCTCACAAAAATCACAAAAGTGTAGTTAAACTCACATACCTAATTTTAGGTGGGGTTTGTACTATCCATCTTTAGAGACCTCAAAGCAACGAGTATGTTGAAATAATAGAATAGAGGACACGTTACGAATTAGGAGTCAAGCCAGTTATTCATATACCTATACAAAAGTGCCAGTTTTAAAAAAGCTGTAGGTCACGAGGTCAGGAGATAGAGACAACGGTGAAACCCCATCTCTACTAAAAAAATACAAAATATTAGCCAGGTGCAGTGGCGGGTGCTTGTAGTCCCAGCTGCTTGGGAGGCTGAGGCAGGAGAATGGCGTGAACTGGGGAGGTGGAGCTTGCAGTGAGCTGAGATCGTGCCACCGTACTCCAGCCTGGGCGACAGAGCCAGACTCCATCTCAAAAAAAAAAAAAAAAAAAAAGCTGTAGGAAGAGAGGATGTAAACAAATGCTGCTTATAAATCATTTTTCTTCAGGCAGTGGGTAAAATGAGTGATGCATAGGAATTTGAATTTCTACACTGGCTTACACTATCACATTTAATCATAACTATTGATTTTCTCAATAAAACATTTCTTTCTATAGAACACATTTATTATTTACCATAATCATGTTGTAATTTTTTGAAACATCCTCGTCTATCATAGTTTTAGATATGTTATTATTCATGGAGCTCATTTACTATTTCAAGGTTTTTTGATATTTAAACCTGTTTGGCAATTGAAATACCAAGCTCTGTTTTGTCAGGGTAACATGTTTACCACTTTTCACTTTCAGCCAGATTTTTTTTTTTTTTTTTTCTTGGAGATGGAGTCTTGCTGTGTCCCAGGCTGGAGTGCAATGGCGTGATCTCAGCTCGCTGCAACCTCCGCCTCCTGGTTTCAGGCAATTCTCCTGCCTCAGCCTCCCAAGTAGATGGGATTATAGGCATCCACAACCACACCTGGCTAATTTTTATTTTTTATTTTTTTAAATTTTTGGTAGGGATGGGGTTTCTCCATGTTGGCCAGGCTGGTCTCAAACTTCCGAACTCATTTGACCCACCCACCTTGGCCTCCCAAAGTGCTGAGGTTACAGGCGTGAGCCACTGCATCCCGCCCAGGTTTTTAAAGGAACAATTAGTGGATGAGCTGAAATTCCATTTGAATTGTGCATGTGTATATGCTCCCATATGTATTCATGTCAATGGCAGAAGTGGAAATGTATTAAACATCCTATAGACTCATTTGAGCTTGAAGTGATTTCCTAAAGGTTTTGCTGAAGTGATTACCTATGGTGAATCAATTTAACCCTGTCTCATGCATACAGGAAACCAATAGACGGTGTTTCGTTTAAGTGACCAAAGCTCATTTCCTGTCTGTCCCAGTTAAGGTGGACAACAGTTCAATTTTGGTGACTATAAAGAGGTTATCATGATCAATAAAATTAGAGCCTGCCGTGTCAAGTATATTCACTACCATAGAATAGAAAACAAATTTAGATGCTACTGTTAAGCATTCTGCTTGTAAGCAGATTTATTTAAGATCGGAAAACCAAATGAAGATTTTTACTCATTTTTCTCTGAATGCCCAACTGCATTTCTCTGAATATTTACCTGCCATAACGATATGGGTTCTTTTCCTTTTTTTATTCTTTATTCTTTTTTTTTTGAAACGGAGTCGCGCTCTGTTGCCCAGGCTGGAGTGCAATGGCACAATCTCGGCTCACTGCAACCTTCGCCTCCTGGGTTCAAGTTATTCTACTGCCTCAGCTTTCCGAGTAGGTGGGATCACAGGCGCCCGCCACCACGCCCAGCTAATTTTTGTATTTTCAGTAGAGACGGGGTTTCACCAGGTTGGCCAGGCTGGTCTCGAACTCTTTACCTCAGGTGCTCTGCAGGCCTTGGCCTCCCAAAGTGCTGAGATTACAGGCGTGAACCACCGCGCCAGGCCCCCAGATACCAGTTCTTGTTCTCCAGTATTATTTTGTTGACTTTTACCTCAACCAATTCAAATGTTTTCAAACCCCAAATCACCCAGACACAATAAATGAGGTCTCTTTTCTTATCCATAGTGTCGGTATGAAAGTTTATTTTGAGGATTTTTTTCTTCTTTTTTTTGAGACGGAGTCTAGCTCTGTCGCCAGGCTGGAGTGCAGTGGCGCGATCTTGGCTCGCTGCAACCTCCGCCTCCCGGGTTCCAGTGATTCTCCTGCCTCAGCCTCCCGAGTAGCTGGGACTACAGGCATACGCCACTACACCCGGTTAATTTTTGTATATTTATTTATTTATTTATTTATTTATTTATTTATTTATTATTTTTGGGACGGAGTCTCGCTCTGTCGCCAGGCTGGAGTGCCATTGGAGTGCAATAGCACAATCTTGGCTCACTGCAATCTCCGCCTCCCGGTTCAAGCAATTCCCCTGCCTCATCCTCCCGTGGAACTGGGACTACAGGCCCGCGCCACCACCCCCAGCCAATTTTTTGTATTTTAGTAGAGACGGGGTTTCACCATGTTGGCCAGGATGGTCTCCATCTCCTGACCTCGTGATCCGCCCGCCGGGGCTTCCCAGAGTGTTGGAATTACAGGTGTGAGTCACTGCGCCCGGCCTATTTTGAGTTTTGAGTGGAGGATTAGTCTTCTTCCTTCCCGAACTTGATTATGGGCTCCCTTTAGCCTTTTTCTTTGTTTTCTGTTTTGTTTTGTTTTGTTTTCCTTTTCCCGAGGCGCGGTCTCAAGAGGTCCTGAGAACATGTGCCCTACTCTCTGTTTTAAGGATTAAAGTAAGTGTCGAGTTACACTGAATCTTTTTTGCCTCTTCCATTTGGCTAGGTTAATTCCAGACCTTACACAAACACGTGCAGCTCTTACAAAATATAGGTGAAGACAAACATTTTTCTAACCATTCGTCTTCATGGGCTGTCACAGGAGAACTAAGTGCATGAAAAAGCTTTCACAACATTGAAGGAAATTAAAAAAATCTGGTTGAAACACAATTAAAAATCCACAAGAGGGAGATGCTTGCTAAACCGTTAGAAAACAATTCCTTCGAGGCACCTGAGAGAGGAGCCTTACTTACAGCCACTGGGTCAGCCACGGGATTGAGGGTGGGAGGGAGCAGGAGTATATAGAGATGGGGGGCTTGGTGGAGGAGTACAGTTGAAGGGAAAAGCGGGATGGGTTTCGTGCCTCTGGCAGCGAAGCGTGTACTCGGTCTAAGATCTTGGGCAGAAGGTAAGAGCGTGTTGCCAAAGGAGAGCGGAGTGCTCCCGATATATCTCCTGGTAGTCCCAGAAGAAATGCGGGGGGGTTGCTTTGAAGGCACTTCCGCTTAGCAACCCCACGCGGTTGCTAAGGAGGGGGCAGCCGTGGGGATAACCCGGAAGTGATGGTGTCAGTTTATCGCTGCCTGCGCAAGGTTTGTCCTATTAGGCGCGCCAGGGTACTCTGCGGCTCCGGGACGAGGGCGGGGCCACGCTAGTGGTTCCGGTTCGGCTCCAGCCGCCCCTCGGGTCCTAGCCTTCCCCCTCCCCTCCGGCTTCTCCCCTCCCTCCCGCTCCTGGGAAAGAGAGAAACCACCGCTGCGGGTGGGTAGAGAAGCCCTCCGCGCCTCGGGGAGGGGACCGGGCCCGCCTCATTTGCGCCTTGCAGCACTGCTGGATCAGGTACCTGCGCCGGCTTCGACGGGGTTCTGTAGGCTGAAGTCAGAGCGTGTGTGTGTGTGTCTGAGGGGATTGGTGGGGGGCCCTTTCCTGGGTGTGGGTGGGGGACGCCGGGATCCCGGATGGGGCGCAGTCTGGCGTTTGTGTCTGTGGAGGGTTGCGGGGGCGGAATGGAGGGGCTGAGGGACACGGCGGGTGGAGAGTTTCGGTTAGCTGGGTAGAGGTAGGCGGAGGAGGCGCCCCTTCCGAGAAAGCCGACTTCGGCCGTTGTGGACCGGGAGTTTGCCACCTGGAGGGCTTACTTTGCAAGGGGGAGCATCCTCCGGGAGCCAAAAGGAGGGCACAGATCTCGTCAGGGTGGCTGGGGCAATCCCGTGGTTCCATTGCCCTCTTTCCCTACCCACTCCGCTGGGACAGAGCTGGACTTCCAGGGTTGTGGGGGTTCTGAGTCGGCTGGGCACCGCGGGGAGCCGCCCTTGCGGAGCTAGGGCACAAGAGTGGGTAATGAGACCTCCCTCTACTCAACTTCCGTGCGCTTCCCCCACTTCTTCCTTTACTGTTCCCTCGCCCCCACGTCCTACAGGAGCAGTGTCCCCCAAGTGGGCAGGCATCACATTGTAAAAGAGAGTGAAACTGGGCTTGTTACCCCTAAATTATACTTAAGATGTTTGGAAAGTGCCTGAATGACATATTCAACCAAGTCTCCCAGCTCGATATTAATTTAGGTGTAAATTACCTTAGAAAAGTTGAATTCTGAAAAGCATTTAACAATAGGCTAGTCCAGGTGTAACCTTGTGTAGTAGTTGTACGTGTTTATTTTTTAAAAAGGGACTGAGGAAACCATAGAGATGTATTAGAGGTCTAGGCAAGACATGTTGAGGCAAGGCTTTTCCAACCTCTTTCTTACCTGCCAGTAAACCTGCCCTAATTTAAATGAAGTAGAAAGATCCTCTTCATTTTTGTTTCAATCAATGACTGAATGCTAGGTGCTGTGTAGTGATGTCTCAGAATAGATATGTGAATTTTCAGAGAGAAAATGAATATTCTGCTGTTGAGCCTGTGTCTTAATCTTTTAAGGAGATAATTGTGGTCAAGTGGAAGTATTGGCTTTCAGGCAGATAAATCTTGGGTTGAACCTAGACTATGCCAGTTGCTAGTTACTGATCTTGGGCAAGTCATGGAACGAACCTACCAGAGCTTCCGTTTCCTCATAAGTAATATGAGTTGAAATTCTTACCTGTGTTATAAGTAACCACCCATTTTAAACGGAACCACCTTTGAATTACAAGGTAAATTATCATCATTAACCGTACACAGTCAAGGCAGCCCAGTTTTGTGAAACGAGGTTTGAGATAGGAAGGCAACTGGATAATACTTCAAAAAAACGTATACAATAGGACTTTCAGTGTCTTCTCGAAATTGATCATAAGTAGCATGAAATTCAATTATCAGTAGTTTCTTAAAATTCAAAATAATAAAGTAGAATGTGACCCATTTATTGAAACGAGCAAAATATATTTTATAGGTTTTTCTCAGCTACACCATATTGGTGTTTATAGTATAGATTAACACAGAATACATGAAAAAGTAATATATGTAAATCTTAACATCACATGTCTCTTTAAAGAGAATTAAGACTGGGGTGTAAAATAGAAAGTACTTTTTTTGTTTGTTTGTTTGTTTGAGAAGCAGTCTTGCTCTGTCACCCAGGCTGGAGTGCAGTGGCGCGATCTCGGCTCACTGCAACCTCAGCCTCCAGGATTCAAGCGATTCTCCTGCCTCAGCTTCCTGAGTAGCTGGGATTACAGGCGCCTGCCACTATGCCGAGCTAATTTTTTTGTATTTTTAGTAGAGACAGGGTTTCACCGTGTTGGTCAGGTTGATCTTGAACTCTTGACCTTGTAATCCACCCGACTCAGCCTCCTGAAGTGCTGGGATTACAGGTGTGAGCCACCGTGCCCGGCCTACTTGTAATTTTAAGATGAAAATCATCATCATCATCTTAGGCGGCGGCGGCAGCAGCAGCAGCAGCAGCAGCAGCATCTCTCATTTCAATTAGATTTACACTACTAGAAAAACTTATATAATATTCAGAAAATAAATGAAAATTGAATAAATTTCTGCCTTTAAATCATTCCTTATTACAATATGGAAATAAATCCAAGAAACATGAAGTCTGTTTTTTATTTATTTTTAGTGACAAGGTCTTTCTCTGTCACTTAGGCCAGAATGAGTACACTGGGGCAATTATACTCACTGCAACCTCAAACCCCTGGGCTCAAGTAATCCTCCTGTGTCGCCCTTCCAAAGTGTTAAGATTACAGGTGTGAACCATCTCACCCAGCCCATGAAGTCTTTTTCTTTTTTTTTTTTGGAACGGAGTCTCACTCTCACCCAGGCTGGAGTGCGGTGGCACAATTTCGGCTCACTGAAACCTCTACCTCCCGGGTTTAAGCGATTCTTCTGCCTCAACCTCCGGAGTAGCTGGGATTACAGGCACATGCCACCACACCCGGCTAATTTTTTTGTATTTTTAGTAGAGACGGGGTGTTACCATGTTAGCCAGGATGGTATCGATCTCCTGATCTCATGATCCACCTGCCTCGGCCTCCCAAAGTGCTGGGATTACAGGCATGAGCCACCGTGCCTGGCCGAAGTCTTTATACTCATTTGTTTTGTGGATTTAAAATAATATAGTTATGTGTCATCTATTATATGTCAGATTTTCAGCTAATGTAGTTTGCTTTTTGAGGTGACTTATAGTTAGTAATTTTCAAATGTAATTTATACTCAGAGGTCAAAAATCAAATAACTTGCTGTAATAATAGATGTTTGTGAGAATACAAAGTTTGTAATTCAGTATGACCTTTTTTGAGAAGTTCATAGGTTTTGTGTACATTTGTGAGAAATTCTCTTTTCTTTTTTTTTAGGCAGAGTCTTACTCTGTTGCCCAGGCTGGAGTGCAGTGCCCAGGCTGGAGTGCAGTGGCGCAATCTCTGCTCACTGCAGCCTCTGCCTGCTAGGTTCAAGCAGTTCTCCCACCTCAACCTTCCAAGTAGCTGGGACTACAGGTGTGCGCCACCATGTCCAGCTAATTTTTGTGTTTCTAGTAGAGAAGGAGTTTCACCATGTTGGCCAGGCAGGTCTCGAACTCCTAACCTCAAGTGATCCGCCAGCTTTGGCTTCCCAAAGTGCTGGGATTACAGGCATGAACCAACACACACAGCCCTGAGGAATTTTCGAGTATATTTCTTCCCCGTATCTCTTTTATAAAGAGTTGAAATTAGGCCGGGCCCGGTGGCTCATGCCTGTAATCCCAGCACCTTGGGAGGCCGAGGCAGGCGGATCACCTAAGGTCAGGAGTTCGAGACCAGCCTGAGCAACATGGAGAAATCCCATCTCTACTAAAAATACAAAATTAGTCAGGCGTGATGGCGCATGCCTGTAATCCCAGCTACTCGGGAGGCTGAGGCAAGAGAATCACTTGAACCCGGGAGGCGGAGGTTGCGGTGAGCCGAGATTGCGCCGTTCACTGCATCCTGGGCAAGAGCAAAACTCCATCTCAAAAAAAAAGAAAAAAGAAGAGTTGAAATTACGTTTTGTGATAGTTACAGATTTTTGGTAAGGTTATTCAGCTTTCTAAATGGCTCTTCTGAGAGTGTAAGATCTGTATATATCTAAGTTTTTTGCTATGTTTTATTTTTTATTTTTATTTTTATTTTTTTTGAGATGGAGTCTTGCTCTGTCACCCATGCTGGAGTGCAGTGGCACTATCTTGGCTCACTGCAACCTCCACCTCCTGGGTTTAAGCAATTCTACTGCCTCAGCCTCCTGAGTAAGCTGGAACTACAGGCATGTGCCACCACGCTGGCTAATTTTTGTACTTTTAGTAGAGATGGTGTTCACCATGTTGGCCTTGCTGCTCTCGAACTCGTGACCTCAGGTGATCCACCCACCTCGGCCTCCCAAGGTGCTGGGATTACAGGTGTGAACTACTGTGCCCGGCCTGCTGTGTTTTCTTGTATCATTTTTTATCATCCTTTAAATCTTGAAGTTGAGATCGTATGCTTTGGTAAAGCTCTCAGAAACTCTCACTTTTTCCCCTGTTGTCTTCTCAAACTTTAATACTGTATTAATATTTTTAAAAATCTTTTTTATATTTGAGATGGAGTCTCTGTTGCCCAGGCTGGAGTGCAGTGGTGTGATCTTAGCTTAGTGCAGCCTCTGCCCCCCAGGTTCAAGCACCCCTCCTGCCTCAGTCTCCTGATTTACTGGGATTACAGGTGTGCGCCACCATACCCAGCTAATTTTTGTATTTTTAGTGGAGATGGGGTTTTGCCATTTTGACTACGCTGGTCTCGAACTCCTGGCCTCAAGTGATCGACCCGCCTCGGCCTCCCAAAGTGCTGGGACTACAGGCATGAGCCACTGTGCCTGGCCCAATAATCTATTAATTTTGATATAAGAGATAGGGTACTAGCTGCTAGAGTGAAAAATTCTATTTTAATTGTGTGCAATGAATAGAGACGGTTAGAGATTTCTCAATGACCACTTCCTCTCAAAGTCTGTGGCCATTCCAAGGATCTTTGCAGTTAGTTGTCAGTTAGGGAATTTGCTTGTCAGGAAATCTGAAAATGACTAAACCTTTGTTTATTATCTATCTCTTGGATGACCTCAGAAAGTTTTAGGAAAGATTAGAAAGGTTTATATATGTACCATATACTAGAATTAGATAATGAACAAAATGCAGCTAAATTTATTGGTGCTATAAAATCAGGAGTGAGTTACTGTGAAAATGTTATTAAAAAGTCCAGGCAGTGCTTTCTTTTTACTCAAACCAAATGAGTATTCTTCCAGAGCTTATTTTTATTTTAAAGCACATTTCTTTTATGGAGCTGTGATTTAGTCTCTAATAAGGATAAATAATCATTGTAAGGAAAAAAAGGCTGGTGTCATAGATTTTAATACTACATATTGATAGAAACTGCTTCGGTGGTTTTAGATAAGTGTATTTTCCTGAAAGAACTTTTGAATTTGTGGAATGATAGTTTTTCTCTTTTTAACAGCTAACTTGTCTTTACTCATTTCTGCCCAATATAGAAGCTCTGAGAAGCTGGGAGGAAAAAAAAAAAAAAAAAGAATGAATTTACTTCAGAATTACCATTTTAAGTTTTGGAGATTACTTATTTGGAGAGCAAAATTGGATTTTGACATTATTGGGATTGTGTTCAAGATGGACTCAGGAAAAAAAACTTAGATGCCATCTGTTTCAGATTCCTTCTCTTCCAACCCCTTTTATGTTTTATGGCTTTGTGTTCATCAGATTATTTTGTAAAAATAAAAATCCTCAGTAGATTTAGGTTATATAATATCAGCTCTATCAGTGAACATGTAACCAAAGATCTTGCATTTTTATATTGAGTTATACAGGATGATGACAGATATTGTTTAAAGTTAATTGTTATTTCAAACTATATGAATGGTAGCTTCATGCATCTTTAATTCTCACTGTTCACTTGATAAACCATTTTTGTAAGAAGTGTTTAACATAGTCCACTTGTTGATGGAAATTGCTTAAAAAATTGATAAAAAGATATTTTAGATTAAAGCTTTATTCACTTGATGTCTTAAAACCAGAAGAGAAGCTTCTTCTGAGGATTTTTAACTTAAAATAAGCTTACTTAAATTTACTCTCTCAGTAGTGGATTTTATCTTACCTCTGTGCCAGTTGCTTAGTTTTCATCTAAATGTGTGCACATAGTTGGCACTTTTCATTTGGGGTTTTTTAAATTTTTAAATTTTTTTTTTTTTTTTTTTTTTTAAATTTTTAGGGACGAGGGTCTCAGTGTGTTGCTCAGGCTGGTCTTGAACTCCTGAGCTCGAGTGATCCTTCCACCTCAGTCACCTGAGTAGCTGGGATTACAGGTGCTAACCACCATGCTAGGTTCATTTTGGATCTTAATTCTGAGGGCAGGCTTTTGGGTTACCAAGCTGTAAAAGACCAAACTTGCTGAAGTTATAACCTTAACTTAGCAGACCAGAAAGACTCAATCATCTCTGAGAAACTGTGAAATAGCACTAGTGTGGTATCCCAGAAATGGCCTAAAGAGAGAGCCATCTGGATAGAAGAGAAGCCATGCTTTGTCTGCAGCAGGAATGTTCTGATGAGGTAGAAAGACAGATGGACTGTCCCCACACTAATGTAGTCTGTCTCTCACCTGGAAGCTCCAAGTGGGGAGTGTAGTTATAGTGGGGGTTGGGGTGCTAGGGGTGGCAATTATTCCTTAATAATCTCTCACCCATCACATTAGAAGTGTGGAAATACTGAGAAGAGGGATATTCTCTTAGTTTTTGCCTTTCCCAAAGATGTCAGATGAACAGGTAGCCATTGCCCTTGCCACCAAAGGGGAGAAGCCTGGGTACCGGGTAAGTCTGTCAGAGAGCTGCAGTTTGATGTCTCCATCAAAATGCTACATAAATTTGCCAGGGAACAGTAGCATTGGATCCCAGTGGATTTCTGCTGCTTATACATTCTAACTCCTTAGCCTAGAAAAAGGGGCATTTAGGACTTTCTGAATGAAAGTTATACATTTACTTCTCTCTTGATACTTTTTTTTTTTTTGAGGTGGAGTTTCGCTCTTGTTGCCCAGGCAGGAGTGCAGTGGTGCGATCTCGGCTCACTGCAACCTCCACATCCCGAGTTCAGGCAATCCTGCCTCAGCCTCCTGAGTAGCTGGGATTACAGGTGCCCACCACCACACCTAGCTAATTTTTTGTATTTTTAGTAGAGACGGGGTTTCACCACGTTGGCCAGGCTGACGGTCTCGAGCTCCTGACCTCAGGTGATCCACCCGCCTCGGCCTCCCAAAGTGCTGGGATTACAGGTGTGAGCCACTGTGCCTGGGCAATAAATTTTAAAATACACTTTAATTTCTCTGTTGGCCATAATGAATGATGTGAATTTTTTTCCTTTTTTTTCTTTTTTTTTCTTTTTGGTGTTTGAGTGTCCATGATAATCACCAGATCTCATTTTAGCTTCAGGATAAATTGCTAACCACAACTGTGATCAAGCCACTTCCCAGCTGGAGTTCTTTTCTATTTCCTAGAGGTCACTCTCTGATGTGGGTGCTGGTGAGCAGAGAGAAATGACCAATACCAGGAAAAGGCAAGGAGATTAAAATCTCTTAATTTCGTTTTCACTTTGCTAGAATTTTTGTAGTCTACAGTGGCAGTATTTACTATTTGAGATCGTGTCTGCCTTATTGTGTTTTTATCATTAATTTTTTTTAGAATACTTTTAGATTTCTGGAATAATAGAGCAGATAGTACATAGAGTTCACTGTGCTTCTCTCCTCCATCCCCCAGTTTCCCCTATTATTAACATCTTGCATTAGTGTGGTACATTTGTTTCAATTAATGAAATAATGTTGATACATTATTATTAACTATAGCATCTGGTTTACAGTAAGGTTCACTCTTTGCATTGTACATTTTGTGGGTTTTGACAAATGCATAATGACATGTATCCACCATCACAGTTTCCTACACATAGTTTCATCACCCTAAAAATCCTGTGTGCTTTACATCCCTCCTCTCCTCCCTGAATTACTGGCAGACACTGACCATTTTACTGTCTCTATAGTATTGCCTTTTCCAAAATGTCATACAGTTAGAATCATATAACATAGAGCTTTTTAAGACTTTTTTTTCCCCCCACTTAGCAATATGCATTGAATGTCCTTCATGTCTTTTTTTTTTTTTTTTTTTTCTGACATGGAGTCTTGCTCTGTCACCAGGCTGGAGTACAGTAGAACGATCTCAGCTCACTGCAACCTCTGCCTCCCAGGTTCAAGCGATTCCTCTGCCTCAGCTTCCCAAGTAGCTGGGATTACAGGCACACGCCACCACTCCTGACTAATTTTTTGTATTTTAGTAGAGACGGGGTTTCACAACGTTGGCCAAGATGGTCTCGATCTCCTGACCTTGTGATCTGCCTGCCTCGGCCTCCTAAAGTGCTTCTTTCCTTCCTTCCTTTCTTTCTCTCTCTCTGTCTTCTCTTTCTCTCTCTCTTTCTCTCTCTCTTCTTTCTTTCTTTTTTTTTTTTTTTTTGACGGGGTGTTGCTATTTTGACCAGGCTGGCCTTGAATTCTTAGGCTCGAGTGATCCTCCTGCTTCAGCCTCCTGAGTACCTTGGACTACAGGTGCACGCCACCATGCCTAGTTGGTATTGCTGAATAATTTTCTGTTATATAGATATACCACAATTTGTTGATCCCTTCACCGTTTGAAGGACATCTTGGTTACTTCTAGTTTTTGATAATGATGAATAAAGCTGGTATAAACATACATGTGTAGGTTTTTCTATCATTAAAAGTTTTCAGCTCTTTTGAGTAAATACCCAGGAGTGTGGTTGTTGGATCGTATAAGACTATTTAATTTGGTAAGAAATTGTCAAACTGTTTCCCAAAGTAGTATACCATTTTGCATTCCCACCAGTAATGAATCATGAGAGTTCCTGTTGTTTCACATCCTCACTAGCATTTGATATTGTCATTTTTTTTTTTGTATTTTACTCATTATCTCATAGATATATAGTAGTATCTCGTTTTAATTTGCAGTTCTCTAAGATGTTGGGCATCTTTTCATATGTTTATTTGACATTTCTATATCTTTTTGGATGAGGTATCTGTTCAGGTCTTTTGCCCATTTTAAAATAAGGTTGTTTGCTTCTTGTTGAGTTTTAAGTGGTCATTGTATATTGTGGATACAAATCCCTTATCAGATATATTTTTTGCAAATATTTTTTCCAGTCTATCGCTTGTCTTTTTATTCTCTTAATAGTACTTTTCATAGTGCAAAAGTTTTTAATTTTAATAAGGTCCAAGTTAACATCTTCTCTTTCATTGTTAGTGCTTTTAGTGTTATATCTAAAAACTCATTTCCAGCCAGGTGTGGTGGCTCACGCCTGTAATCTCAGCACTTTAGGGGGCCAAGGCAGGCCGATCACCTGAGGTCAGGGGTTCAAGACCAGCATGGCCAACATGGTGAATCCCCATCTCTACTAAAAATACAAAAATTTGCCGAGTGTGGTGGTGTGCGCCTGTACTCCCAGCTACTCAGGAGCCTGAGGCAGGAGAATCACTTGAACCTGGGAGGCAGAATTTGCAGTGAGCCGAGATCGCACCATTGTATATTCCAGTTTGGGCAAAAAGAGCCAACCTATGTCCCAAAATAAACAAATAAATAAAATAAAAACTCATTTCCAAACCCAGGGTCACTTAGGTTTTCTCCTATTTATCTTCAAGAATTTTTTTTATAGTTTTGTATTTTACATTTAGTTTTTTTTTTTTTTTTTTTTTTGAGATGGAGTCTGGCTCTGTCGCCCAGGCTGGAGTGCAGTGGCCGGATCTCAGCTCACTGCAAGCTCCGCCTCCCGGGTTTACGCCATTCTCCTGCCTCAGCCTCCCGAGTAGCCGGGACTACAGGCGCCCGCCACCTCGCCCGGCTAGTTTTTTTTTGTATTTTTTAGTAGAGACGGGGTTTCACCGTGTTAGCCAGGATGGTCTCGATCTCCTGACCTCGTGATCTGCCCGCCTCGGCCTCCCAAAGTGCTGGGATTACAGGCTTGAGCCACCGCGCCCGGCCTTACATTTAGTTTCAAGGTTTAAGTTTTTTTTTTTTTGAAAGGCGTAAGGAATATGTGTATATGCATGCACATGGGTGACCAATTATTTTTTTTTTTAATTTATTTTTTAGTTAGGGAAAAAAAAAAAAAAACAGAGATGAGGTCTCACTATATTGCCCAGGCTGGTCTTGAATTCCTGGGCTCAAGTGATCTCCCCACCTTGGCCTCCAAAAGTGCTGGGATTGTAAGTGTGAGCCACTGCATCCAGTCATGACCAATTGGTTTATACAGATTTTTTTCTGCTGGGTGCTGTGGCTCAGGCCTGTAATCCCAGCACTTTGGGAGGCCTAGGTGGGTGGATCACAAAGTCAGGAGATCAAGACCATCCTGGCCAACAAGGTGAAACCCTGTCTCTATAAAAATACAAAAATTAGCTGGGCGTCGTGGCCTGTGCCTGTAGTCCTAGCTACTCGGGAGGCTGAGGCAGGAGAATCGCTTAACCAGGGAGTAGGAGGTTGCTGTGAGCCGAGATCGCACCACTGCACTCCAACCTAGCAACAGAGCGAGACTCCATTTAAAAAAAAAAAAAAAGTTTTTTTTTCTATTCTACAAGGGTTAATAAGGATGTTCTATTTATTTATTTATTTATTTATTTATTTATTTATTTGAGACGGAATCTTGCTCTGTCGCCCAGGCTCGAGTGCAGTGGCGCGATCTCGGCTCACTGCAAGCTCTGCCTCCCAGGTTCACTCCATTCTTCTGCCTCAGCCTCCCGGCTAGCTGGGACTACAGGCGCCCGCCACCGCGCCTGGCTAATTTTTTGTATTTTTGGTAGAGACGGGGTTTCATCGTGTTAGCCAGGATGGTCTTGATCTCCTGACCTCATGATCCGCCCGCCTCGGCCTCCCAAAGTGCTAGGATTACAGGCGTGAGCCACCGCGCCCCACCAGGATGTTCTTAAAGAAACTAAACCAAATGAAATAATTTGTGGGAGTTGTTTTTAAATGAGAGTTTCCTAACGTTCTCGAATGTAATTAGAAGCATCGTTCAGAGTGTGGTTTTCCCTTTCAAGAAGATTGATTTTAGGTCATTAGGTCTTAATTGACAAGTGCTTAATTATTTCATACATGTATTAGAGTATTAGGAAGTATGAGCTAAATGTGGCACAGTCATGTGACAGTTTCAGGTTGTAAAGGGGCTTGATAGGAGATTTAAATGCAGAATTTTTCTTTTTCTTTTTCTTTTTTTGAGACAGAGTCTCTCTCTGTGGCCCAGGCTGGAGTGCAGTGGCACCATCTTGGCTCACTGCAGGCTCCGCCTCCTGGGATCACGCCGTTCTCCTGCCTCAGCCTCCCGAGTAGCTGGGACTACTGGCGCCTGCCACCACGCCCGGCTAATTTTTTGTACGTTTTTAGTAGAAACGGGGTTTCACCGTCTTAGCCAGAATGGTCTTGATCTCCTGACTTCGTGATCCGCCCGCCTCGGCCTCCCAAAGTGCTGGGATTACAGGCGTGAGCCACCGCACCCAGCCTAAATGCAGAATTTTCAGGCTCTCACTAAGGATAAGAGCCTTTGCCACTTGGGTTTTATTGTAGTGAAGGATTTCAACTATACAGATTTTTGATCACCCTCTCTAGTGTTTGCTGCTGCTTATTACACTTGTTGAAAACTATCCAGAAGCTTGAGCTGGCAAAAACTGAGTAGGAAGCGCTTCCATGGGTACTGCTGTACTTTCCTGAATATTTTCAATTCTGACTCAGGCCGAGAATCTTGATTCTAAAAGCAATAGAATGCTGTCCTGAGACATTTTCTGATGTAGCCTAAGTACGAATTGTTAGCTAGAATCTTCTTTCACTTGGTTTTATAACTGTCCTGTCCTGTATTTCTAGAACAGCTTCTATTTTCTAAAACATTTTAACCTTAATTGGTATCATGACATCTAAATATTCTGGTCATCTAGGGTATGATGCAAGAAATGTTTAATAACTCTTTGGTGAGTTTTGTTTGCTTTTTCACCTAGTTAAATAAGTCAACTCAAGGAACTGTCTGTGTGAAAGCACTTAGATTCTCCAGAGATACATTATCTCCAAATCAATCAATATGAAAGCTCACTTTGTCTTTAATGGGATCCATCTGGTTAATGCTGTGTTTCTTGAGTTTCATAGATTATGAAATCATAAAGCTAAAAGAAAATATGGAGATGGTCTAGTTAGACCCTTTCATTTTACAGCTGAGACTACTTAAGTGCAGAGAGGCTAAGTGACTTGCTCAAGATTGTACAGCTAATTAATGAGTCACACTGGAATTCAGGCCTCCTGACTCCCAGTGTAGTCTTATTTCTGATATAACTGTGCTAATTTTTTCATTGCAGTTAGTGAACAAATTATGGATTTGTAAGAAGTAAATTTTCCAGGAGGTTTAAGTGGACTTAAATTGAGTATTTCTTACAATTTAAATGTGTGTGTTTCTTTCAGGTACCAGGTGTCACTGGATTTTTATAAGTAAATTTGTTATGTTTCACATTCCAGGTAGAAATCAGCCAATTTAAAAATAATGGTGAAGTTATTATAGCCTATATTTAATGAGCACACATTTGGCTGCATTAAAATGAATCTTAATGTTTGCTTTGCACAGTGGAGATAATCTGTTAATATTTAATGCCGTAAAGCAACAATAGAATTCTGCTTTCATGTGGTGTATTTATAACACTAGAGTAGAGTGTTATGTAAAAACTAAAAGTACAGATTAATTTAATATGCATCTGGTGAATTCAGGGCTTGAAGGATGCACATCTGTTGAGAAAACAAATCATAGAACTATTCAGTTTCAGCATCTTTAAATATATGTACTTTGATTCTGTTTTAACTGTTTTGAAACAGTCTTTAATGGATTTAGAAAAGGCCATTTGCTCTAAGGAAGCAACTGTGAAGCCACTTACAATGCTATTATTCATTTTATTATTTTTTAAGGCATTTTTATACATTACTATTTTTCTTTCCAGTTTATTTATTGGGGAAGGAGGGGGCTAAATGACTCACCTAACAAAATGAGTTTGTTGCAGAACCATATTTAAAAAGAAAAATATAATTTGCTGAATTCAGTAGATTAGAAATATTTTCAGGCTTTGTTAAAATAATACGCCAAAAAATATTTTAAGGCTCTGAATTCTAATTTAAACTCACAATCAGTGAAGAAATAATCAGTTTCTACTGTGTATTCATCACCGTGCTAGAGCTGTAGTAATATAGAAATTGAAGATATAGACTAATGTATAGAAGATATATAGTCTATATCTTCAATTTCAAGTTGAAAGAAACAAGACTTAAAATGAAAGGTAGAGAATAACACAGATATGTAATGAAGCAAAAACTTGATCTAATCTGTCAACATTACAGTAATTTAGAGGGGAGAAAATCCAGTGAGTATTCACAATTCTGAGAGGAAGGAGATTAAAGTTTAAGTAGTGGATCTCAACTCTGACTGCTCATTAGAATCACTTGGGAAAACTTAATCAAAAATCAGATGAATCAGAATCTTGGGTGAGGTGCACCTGCAGTTTTTAAAAGCTTTCCCAGATGTTTGTAATGTGCAGGCAGTGTTAAGAATTACAGGCTTAAAGGCTGGGTTTGATTTGGAAAAGCAAGAAAGTGTGCTAGGCCAGTGCAGGGTGGGAGAATTGGCCACAGTCTGTGAAAAGATTGATCCAGTCAAAGCAGTGTGTGCTAGGTGGGGAGGAAGGAGAAATAAGCCTACAGAGGCAGAATGGGGTCTATTTTAGAAGAGTACTTTTCTTTCTGTCTTTTTTGTGTGTGTGTGAGACGAAGTTTCGCTCTTGTTGCCCAGGCTGGAGTGCAATGGCACAATCTCAGCTCACCACAACCTCCGCCTCCCAGGTTCAAGCGATTCTCCTGCCTTGGCCTCCCAAGTAGCTGGGATTACAGGCATGCGCCACTACGCCCGGCTAATTTTGTATTTTTAGTAGGAATGGGGTTTCTTCATGTTGGTTAGGCTGGTCACGATAGAAGAATGCTTTTCAAAATGTGGTTTCTTGACTAGCAGCAGCAGCGACTGCGTCTCCTGGAAATTTATTATAAATGCAGATTTTAAGGCCCTGCTCCCATACCTACTGAACTGGGAACTCTGGACAGCAATCTGTATTTTAACAAGCATGCCAGATGATTCTGATGTACACTGAAAGTTTGGAAACTGCTGTTAAGAGAGGATAATGAAAGTTAGAGTAAATTAGATTTGATGTGCTAGTAAGCAGGGATCCATAGAAGATTTTTATTTATTTTTTAATCATTTACTTATTTTCCATGTATCCAAGGCACGAACCAGCCATGGGCACAGACCAAGAGCCAAGCTGGGATAAACGAGTGTTGCTTTGTCCCTGGATGACATGAGATGGTCATCACCACATTAAAGGTTCTTAAGCTAGAGAGTAACAGGAGGTATTTGTATGTATTCAAGGTATATCTGATGGTGATCTGCACAATACTTTGGATTACTAAGAGACATGAATGGAGTGGGCTGGTTGAGGAAATGCAGACATAATCTAGTGGACGTAATCTAGCAGCAGTAAAGGCCTGTTCTAGGGAAGTAGTAGTGAGAAAACATAATAATAGCGATGGCAATTTATTTAGAGTTTACATAACAAGTGGCATGTTAAATGCATTTTATTCTCACAGCGAGCCACTGAAGTGTGGCTATGAATACAGTTTTGCAGATCAGCAAATGATGCAGAGAAAGGAAGGTTACTTCTGAAGTTCACACTGCTGGTATATGGTGGAGCCAGGATGTGAAGCTTAAGAATCTCTGCCTCTAAAGCCTCTTGAAGAAACAGCTAATAATATCTGGAGAGCCATGAGAAAAAGGAAAAGACTTGAGTCTGAAAAGTTTTAATCCTACTTGACAGAGAGCAAGGGGATGTCACTGTCGGAAGGGAAATAGTGCATACAGTGGGTAACAAGGGAAGTCATTTAGCTGGTTGGGAACAAACCATCTTGTAAAAGTGACCATGAGGAATAACCAATGGAAATTTTTGTATAGTACTTTTTCAGTATAAAGTTTGAAGTAACTTTCAATAGTTGAGTTTATAGGTTTTGTTTGTTCTTGCTCATGCTGACTAAATTAGAAGAGTCACCTCATCCCGCTTTTAAAAAGTGTCTTTTAGATTTTAGAGTAAATAGTCTGTGAGTAAATCATGCCCAAGAAGCTTACTGTAATACCACTTTTTCCTCTCTAAGCATCTTAGTCTTAAGACAGTTTAAGCCGAGTGTGGTGGCTTATGGAGGATCACTTGAGGCCAGGAGTTCAAGACCAGCTTGGGCAACATAGCAAGACTCTGTCTCTATAAAAAATAAAAAAAATTAGCTGGGTGTCATGGCACAAGCTGGTAGTCTCAGCTACTCAAGAGACTGAGGCAAGAGGATTGCTTGAGCCCAGGACTTTGAGGCTGCAGTGAGATCTGATCATGCCACTGCACTCCATCCTGAGTGACAGGGCAAAACCCTGTCTCTCAAACCAACCAACAAAATAAATAAATGACAGTTTAATAAATATTTCAGGCCAAGCACTATAGCTCACGCCTGTAATCCCAGCACTTTGGGAGACCGAAGCTGGTGGATCATGAGATCAGGAGATCGAAAGCATCCTGGCCAACATGGTGAAACCCCGGCTCTACTAAAAATATAAAAATCAGCTGGACGTGGTGGTGTATGCCTGTAATCCTAGCTACTCAGGAAGCTGAGGCAGGAGAATCACTTGAACTGGGGAGTCAGAGGTTGCAGTGAGCCGGGATTGCGCCACTGCACTCCAGCCTGGCGACAGAGACTCCGTCTCAAAAAGAAAAAAAAAAAATTCAGTGTATTTTGTTTTAATTGGAAGGTGATAAGTGGTAAAATACTTCATGTTTGGGTAATTGCTTTCGTAAGATGCTATCAGAGCATCCTCTTATTTACTGAGGTAAAATTTATATAACAGAAAATTAACCATTGTAAAGTGCACTATTTAGTGGCATTTGGTACATTTTCAATGTTGTACAACCATAAACTCTCTCCAAAATACTTTCATCATCCCAAAGGAAACTTTATTTATTTATTTATTTATTTATTTATTTATTTATTTATTTATTTATTTATTTATTTATTTATTTATTTTCAGTGGCACGATCTCAGCTCACTGCATCTTCTGCCTCCCAGGTTCAAACAATTTTCCTGCCTCAGCCTCCCAAGTTGCCGGGATTACAGGTGCCCGCCACCTAACCTGGCTAAGTTTTGTGTTTTTAGTAGAGGCGAGGTTTCACCATGTTGGCCAGGCTGGTCTTGAACTCCTGACCTCAGGTGATCTGCCCACCTTTGCCTCCCAAAGTGTTGGGATTACAAGTGTGAGTCACCGCACTTGGCCAAAACTTCATACCTATTAAGCAGTTACTCTCTGCTCCTCCCTCCCTGAAACTCCTGCAAAACACTAATCTGATTTCTTTCTGTGTGGGTTTACTCATTCTTTGTATTTCACAGAAGTGGAGTCATATAATATGTGACTTTTTGTGTATATTTCTTTAATTTAGCTTTATGTTTTCTGGGTTCATCCATGTTGTAGCATGTGTAAGTACTTCATTTTAAAAATATATCCTCTGGGATAAGTAATCTCAAAAGTACTTTTTTTTTTTTTTTTTTTTTTTTGAGACGGAGACTTGCATTGTTGCTCTGGCTGGAGGGCAATGGCTCCATCTCGGCTCATTGCAACCTCTGCCTCCCGGGTTCAAGCGATTCTCCTGCCTCAGCCTCCCGAGTAGCTGGGATTACAGGTGCCTGCCACAACACCTGGCTGGTTTTTTGTATTTTTATTAGAGACGGGGTTTCACTATGCTGGCCAGGCTGGTCTCGAACTCCTAACCTTGTGGTCCACCTGCCTTGGCCTCCCAAAGTGCTGGGATTATAGGTGTGAGCCACTGCGCCCAGCCAGTACTTCATTTTTTTAATGGCTGAATAATATTTCATTGTGTGGCTATGCTATATTTATCTATTCTTGGACATTTTGGTTTTTCCATCTTTTGGCATTGTGAATAGTGCTGCTATGAACACTGATGTACAAGTTTTTGTTTGAATACCTTTTTTCAGTTGTTTTGGATATGTACCTGGGTTGTGCAGTATTTCTTTTACCTTTTATTTTTAAAGGAACTGCCAAATTGTTTTCAACCCTGGGTGTACCATATTACACTCCCACCAGCAGTGTAGAGGGTTCTAATTTCTTTTTTTTTTTTTTTTTGAGACGGAGTCTCGCTCTGTAGCCCAGGCTGGAGTGCAGTGGCCGGATCTCAGCTCACTGCAAGCTCCGCCTCCCGGGTTCATGCCATTCTCCGGCCTCAGCCTCCCGAGTGGCTGGGACTACAGGCGCCCGCCATCTCGCCCGGCTATTTTTTGTATTTCTTAGTAGAGACGGGGTTTCACTGTGTTCGCCAGGATGGTCTCGATCTCCTGACCTCGTGATCCGCCCATCTCGGCCTCCCAAAGTGCTGGGATTACAGGCTTGAGCCACCGCGCCCGGCCGAGGGTTCTAATTTCATCCTTTTTTTCTGAGACAGAGTCATGCTCTGTTGCCCTGGAGTGCAGTGGTGTGATCTCAGCTCACTACAACCTCCACCTTCCAGCTTCGTGTGATTCTTGTGCCTCAGCTTCCTGAGTAGCTGAGATAACAGGTGCCTGCCACCATGCCTGGCTTTTTTTTTTTTTTTTTTTTGAGACGGAGTCTCACTCTGTAGCCCAGACTGGAGTGCATGGCGTGATCTTGGTTCCCTTCAATCTCCGCCTCCTGGGTTTAAGCAGCTCCCCTGCCTCAGCCTCCTGAGTAGCTAGGACTACAGGTATGTGCCACCATGCCTGGCTAATTTTTGTATTTTTAGTAGAGATGGGGTTTCAGTATGTTGGCCAGGCTGGTCTCGAACTCCTGACCTTGTGATCTGCCTACCTTGGCCTCTCAAAGTGCTGGGATTACAGATGTGAGTGAGCACACCCAGCTGCCTGGCTAATTCTTTGTATTTTTAGTAGAGGTGGGGTTTCATCATGTTGATCAGGCTAGTCTCGAACTTCTGACCTCAAATTATCCACCTGCCTCAGCCTCTCAAAGTGCAGGCCACTGCACCTGGCCTAATTTCTCCATGCCCTCAGCAACATTTGTTATTTATTTATTTATTTATTTGTTTGTTTTATTTATTGAGATGGAGTTTTGCTCTTATTGCCCAGGCTGGAGTGCAATGGCGTGATCTTGGCTCACTGCAACCTTTGCCTCCCGGGTTCAAGTAGTTCTCCTGCCTCAGCCTCCCAAGTAGCTGGGATTACAGGCGCATGCCACCACATCTGACCGATTTTTTGTATTTTTAATAGAGACGGGGTTTCACCATGTTGGCCAGGCTGGTCTTGAACTCTTGACCTCAGGTGATCCACTCGCCTTGGCCTCCTACAGTGCTGGGATTACAGGCATGAGCCACTGCGCCCAACCTTATTTATTTATTTGAGACAAGGTCTCACTCTGTAGCCTAGGCTGGAGTTCAGTGGTGTGATCTCGGCTCACTGCAGCCTCTGCCTCCCAGGCTCAAGCTATTCTCCCACCTTAGCCTCCTGAGTAGCTGGGACTACAGACATGTGCTACCACACCTGGCTGATTTTTTGTGTTTTTGGCGGTGATGGGGTTTCACCGTGTTGCCTAGGGTAGTCTCGAACTCCTTGGCTCAAGTGATCTGTCCTCAGCCTCCTAAAGTGCTGGGATCACAGGTGAGCCACTACACCCAGCCTTATTTTCATTTTTAGTTATAGCCAACCTAATGGGTGTGAAGTGGTCTCTCATTGTAATTTTGATTTACATTTCCCTAATTACTATATGTTAGTAACAGCTGGGCGCAGTGGCTCACGCCTGTAATCCCAGCACTTTGGGAGGCCAAGGTAGGCAGATCACGATGTCAGGAGTTCGAGACTAGCCTGGCCAATATGGTGAAACCTGGTCTGTACTAAAAATACAAAAAATTAGCTGGGCGTGGTGGCGCGTGCCTGTAGTCTCAGCTACTCAGGAGGCTGAGGCAGGAGAATTGCTTGAACCCGAGAGATGGAGATTGCAGTTAGCCGAGATTGTGGCACTGCACTCAGGCCTGGGTGACAAAAAACAAAAAACAAAAGTTAGTATCGTTTCTTGTGCTTATTAGCCACATACATATATACACATATATATTTGGTGAAAAATCTATTCAAGTTTTTTGCTCATTTTTTATAGCAAGTTTTTAGTTTGTTTATAACTTATCAGATTTCACATTTTAAGTAGATATTTATTTATTTATTTTGAGATGGAGTCTCGCCGTGTCACCCAGGCTGGAGTGCAATGGCACCATCTTGGCTCACTGCAACCTCCACCTCCTGGGTTCAAGCGACTCTCCTACCTCAGCCTCCCAAGTAGCTAGGATTACAGGTGCACGCCACCACACCCAGCTAAATTTTTGTATCTTTAGTAGAGATTCGGTTTCACCATGTTGGCCAGGCTGGTCTTGCACTCCCGAGCTCATGATCTACCCACCTCAGCCTCCCAAGGTGCTGGAATTACAGGCGTGAGCCACCGTGCCTGGCCTAAGTAGACATTTATTAAATGTAACTCTCTGCCTTTAATTTCCATATTTTCTAAATGATTACTGCATAGATTCACAGAACAGTTCCTTTTCTTTCTGTGCTTGCTTTAAAAAAATTATGGTAACCTGGGCGGATGCAGTGGCTCACGCCTGTAATCCCAGCACTTCGGGAGGCCGAGGTGGGCGGATCATGAGGTCAGGAGATTGAGACCACCCTGGTTAACAAGGTGAAACCCTGTCACTACTAAAAATACAAAAAATTAACCAGGCATGGTGGCATGCGCCTGTGTTCCCAGCTACTTGGGAGGCTGAGGCAGGAGAATCGCTTGAACCCGGGAGGCGGAGGTTGCAGTGAGCCGAGATTGCACCACTGCACTCCAGCCTGGGCGACAGAGCGAGACTGTCTCAAAAAAAACAAATAAACCAAAAACGAAAAAACAACAAAAAAATTACGGTAAGCTATAAATAACATAAAATGTACCATTTTAACAGTTTTTAACACCACAGAACTGTACGATTAAGTACATTCACATTGTGCGGCTATCACTACCATTTATCTCCAGAACGTATTCGTCTCCCCCAACTGCAACTCTGTTGAACGTGAGTGTAGAAATAACTTTTTGAGCCCCTGCTTTCATTTCTTTTGAGTATATACCCAGAAGTGGAATTGATGGATCATATGGCAAATTTATGTTTAATTTTTTGAGTAATCATCATACCATTTCTTGTTTTATAAGCGTTTATTCCATTATGTTTACCTAATGTATTGTTCTTTTTCTTTTTCTTTTTTTTTTTTTTTGAGACAGAGTCTTCCTCTGTCGCCCAAGCTGGAGTGCAGTGGTACGATCTCCCTCCCAGTTCAAGTGATCCTCGCACCTCAACCCCCACAAGTAGTTGGGACTACAGGCATGCGCAACCACACCCAGCTAAATTTTTTTGTATTTTTAGTAAAGACAGGGTTTCACCATCTTGGTCAGGCTGGTCTTGCACTCCTGACCTCAAATGGTCTGTCCATTTCGGCCTCACATATTGCCGTGATTACAGGCGTGAGCCACCGCACCCGGCTGTATTATTTTTCTGTAGTTTACTTATGTTATTTACATTATTTATACAAACTGTGATATTAGAGAAAGCTAGATTTAAAGTTATTTCCCTGTTAACTGTTTTTATAGACTGTGAATACTAGGTGTTTACTTAGGTAAGAACTTTAAGATTAAATTTTTTTTTTTTTTTTTTGGCTCACAACTCAGGATTTAGCTGTTTTCATTAAATCGAGAATATTACATGCCTTAGTTATCAAAAATTACACAAACAGCCAGGTGCAGTTGCTCATGTCTGTAATCCCAGCACTTTGGGAAATGAAAGCAGGAGATTGCTTGGGCCCAGTAGCTTGGGGCCAGTCTGGGTAACATAGTGAGACCCCACCTTTACAAAAAATTTTAAAAATTAGGCCGGGTGCAGTGGCTAACGCCTGTAATCCCAACCCTTTGGGAGTCTGAGGCAGGTGGGTCACATGAGACCAGCGTGAGTAATATGGCAAAACCTCATCTCTACCAAAAATACAAAAATTAGCCAGGCGTGGTGATGCACGTCTGTAATCCCAGCTACTTGGGAGATTGAGGCATGAGAATCTCTTCAACCTGGGAGATAGAGATCGCAGTGAGCTGAGATCACACACTACACTCCAGCCTGGGCAACAGATCAAGACTCTGTTTCAAAAAAAAGAAAAAATAAATAAAATATTAGCTTGGCATGGTGGCACATGCCTGTAGTCCCAGCTATTCAAGGAGGCTGAGGTGAGAGGATTGCTTGAGCCCAGGAGGTCAAGGCTGCAGTGAGCCATGATCATGCCACTGCACTCCAGCCTGAGTGACAGAGTGAGATCCTGTCTCAAAAGCCAAATAACAATAATACTGGGACAGGCCTGTAATCCCAGTAGTTTGGGAGGCTGAGGTGGGCGGATCACGAGGTCAAGAGTTCAAGACCAGCCTGGCCAACATGGTGAAACCCCATCTCTACGAAGAATACAAAGATTAGCCAGGCGTGGTGACACGTGCCTGTAATCCTAGCTACTCAGGAGGCTGAGGCAGGAGAATCGCTCGAACCTGGGAGGTGGAGGCTGCAGTGAGCTGAGAGAGCGCCACTGTACTCCAGCCTGGGCAGCAGAACAAGACTCCGTCTTGAGAAAAAAAGAAATAATGATACTACACAAAGATTACTCAGTTTTGAGTTGGGTTTATGGTTTTATAATGTTCATGCCAAACCTCATCATCATAAAATATCTAGCAGAGATAAATATGAAACTGTTTGATCAGTAAATTTAGACAAAAGTGTTTGCTGACAATTCTGAAGACATTTGAAATTTTATTTAACCAAGAATTTTAAAGCCAGTGTTTTTATTAAAAACTTGTGTTTTGTGAACTTGAAAATCATTTGCGCTTATATACTTAATTTACAAGTACTCCTTTACTGGTAAGACAGTTTGGTACCTTGTGACCACAACACATAACAACATACATGTATATATACGTACATACATACATATACACAAAGATACTATAGCTGTTGCTTCAGAACTCTATCCCTGAGATATAAATACAAACTTACGAGCTTACAAAAAAAAAAATGTTGGATCCAAACAGTGGTTTTTATCTCAGCATCAGCAGAAAAATAACAGCAGATCTAAAGCAGGCAGTAAAGAAAATAGAAAAATATGCTGGGTGGCTCATGCCTGTAATCACAGCACTTTGGGAGGCTAAGGTGGGTGGATCCCTTGAGCCCAGGAGTTTGAGACCAGCCTTGGCAACATGGTGAAACCCCGTCACTACAAAAAAAAAACACAAAAATTAGCCATGTGTGGTGATGCATGCCTATAGTCCCATCTACTCAGGAAGCTGAGTGAGAGGGTCCCCAGATCCTGGGTAGTGGAAGTTGTGGTGAGCCAAGATGGCACCACTGCACCCCAGCCTGGGTGACAGATTGATACCCTGTTTCAAAAAAAGAAAAAAGAACTTAGGAGCTCTGTAGTTGCAGGTTGACCTTTGGACTCTGAGTTTTCTTTTCTTTTTCTCTCTCTCTCTTTTTTTTTTTTTTTTGAGTTGGAGTCTCACTGTGACTTAATTTTTGTATGCAGTGAAGATAAAGGTCCAAGGCCGGTGTGGTGGCTCATGCCTGTAATCCTAGCACTTTGGTAGGCCAAGGCGGGCAGATCACTTGAGGTCAGGAGGTTGAGACCAGCATAACAATATGGCGAAACTCCGTCCCTACTAAAAACACAAAACTTAGTTGGGCATGGTTGCATTCACCTGTAATCCTAGCTACTCGGGAGGTTGAGGCACGAAAATCACTTGAACCAGAGGTGGAGGTTGTAGTGAGCCGAGACTGCACCACTGCACTCCAGCCGGGGCAACAGAGTAAGACTGTCTCAAAAAAAAAGATAAAAGTCAATTTTTTTTTTCATGTGGGTTTCCATTTGTTGAAGAGACCATTCTTTCCCTGATGAATGCTCTTGACACCCTTGTTGAAAATCATTTGATCATAGATGTATGGGTTTCCTTCTGGACACTCAGTTCTGTTTCATTGATCTGTATGTCTGTCCTTTTGCCAGCACCAGACAATTGCAATTATTATAGCTTTGTAGTAATTTTGAAATCAGGAAGTGAATCTTCCAATTTTATTTTTCTTTTTGAAGATTGTTTTGGCTGATAAAATTTTATACTTATTGCCCTGTCGTTTGCAGTATTCATTGACAAGGAATTTATTTACATTTTCAAATGACATTGTACTTTATGGTTTGTGTGGGTACCCTTTAACTGGATACCCAGTTTCTTCCTCCCGTCCGTTATGATGTTTTTGTGATTAATTTCGCTTACCTACAACCTGTAATCATCCAATACATTGCTATTATTTTGAAGAAATTGTTACCTAAACAATTTAGACTAAGAAAAGTAAGATTTGATTGTACCTTCATTTCTTCCTTCTCTAACATTCCTTGTTTATGTAGATTCAAATTTTTTTTTTTTTTTTTTTTGAGACGGAGTTTTGCTCTGTTGCCCAGGCTGGCGTGCAGTACCGGATCTCAGCTCACTGCAAGCTCCGCCTCCTGGGTTTACGCCATTCTCCTGCCTCAGTCTCCTGAGTAGCTGGGACTACAGGTGCCCATCACCTTGCCCGGCTAGTTTTTTGTATTTTTTAGTAGAGACGGGGTTTCACCGTGTTAGCCAGGATGGTCTTGATCTCCTGACCTCGTGATCCGCCCGTCTCGGCCTCCCAAAGTGCTGGGATTACAGGCTTGAGCCACTGTGCCCGGCCCAAATTTTTTATCTATACTTTCTTCCTCTCTGAAGAACTTCCTTTGACATTTCTTGTAAGGCAGGTCTACTGGCAACAAATTCTCACAGTTCTTGTTTATCTGAGAAGGTCTTTATTTCTTCTTCACTTTTGAAGGATAATGCCATTGGATACCAAATTCTAGTTTGGTGGGTTTTTTTCTTTCTTTCAACACTTTATTTGTTTTATTTTTTTTGAGACAGAGTCTCACTCTGTCCCCGGAGGCATGAGTGCAGTGGCGCGACCTTAGCACACTGCAACTTCTACCTCCCGAGTTCAAGCGATTTTCCTGCCTCAGCCTCTCGAGTAGCTGGGATTACAGCCACCCACCACCATGCCTGGCTAATTTTTGTATTTTTAGTGGAGATGGGGTTTCTCCATGTTGACCCGGCTGGTCTCGAACTCCTGGACTCAAGTGACCCACCTATCTAGGCCTCCCAAAGTGCTGGGATTACAAGCATGAGCCACCATGCCTGGCCATCTTTCATCAGTTTAAATAGTTAATTCCACTGTCTTCTTGCTTGTAGGTTTTGTGAAAAAAAATAAGGTCTCTAGCAGTAGGCTTTTGCTCCTGGGCTTTTTTTTTTCCTGGAAAGCTTTGATTCTTTGTATCTGCTTCTCTCTCCAGCTTATAGGGCAGTGGCTTGCCCTGTGACCTAAGTTCTCTGATGGACCTAAGAGGGTTCTTGTTTTTCAGATTTTTCATTTTTGTTTGTTTATTTTCCTTGTGAGGATGGTATTGACAGCTTCTAAGCCCTTTACATCTTGGAGCAGAAGTCTCCATATGAATTTTAGGAACAGCTTTTCCATTTCTGCAACAAAGACCATTGAGATTTTGAAAGGGATTGCACTGAATCTGTGGACCAGTTTGTGTAATATTGCTGTCTTAACAATACTGTTTCCCCCAATCCATGAACATAGGGCATCTTTTTATCATTTAATTTCTTTCACCAATGTTTGCTAGTTTTCAGTGTACAACTCTTATCCCTCCTTGGATAAATTTATTTCTAAGTATGTGGGCAGGATGTGGTGCTTTATACGTGTAATGTTATTCTTTTTGATGCTGTTGTAAATGGAATTGTTTTGGTTTCATTTTCAGATTGTACATTACTAGTATATATGAAGATACACACAGACATAAAATTGATTCTGTACTGAATTTATATATTAGCTCTAATAGCTCGTGTGTGTGTATTTAGGTTTTCCATATATAGGATGAAGTCATCTGCAAATAGAGAATTTTAGTGTTTCCTTTCCAATATGGATGGCTGTTAAATCTTTTTCTTCCCTAATTGCTCTGACTAGAACTTGCATTACAGTGTGGAATAGAAATGGCAAAAGAAGGCATCTTGTTTTGTTCCTGATCTTAAGAGGAAAGCTTTCAGTCTTTCAGGATTAAATATAATGTTAACAGTGTGTTTTTTATGAAATCTTTTTGTCATGTTGAAGAAGTTCCTTTCTGTATATAATTTGAGTGATTTTATCAGGAAAGGGTATTGGATTTCGTCAAATGCTTTTTTCTTTTTGCATCAATTGAGATGGCCATATGATTATGATTTTTCTCCTTCATTCAATTAGTGTAGTGGGCCAGGTGCAGTGGCTCACACTTGTAAGGCCAAGGCAGGAGGATCACTCGAGCCCAGGAGTTTGAGACCAGCTTGGGCAGCAAGGGGAGACCCCATCTCATTAAAAAACAAAAACAAAAAAACCCAGTATTACTTGATTTTCATAAAGTGAGCCACCCTGGCATCCCTGGGATAATTCCCAGTTTGTTGTAATATATAATCCTCTTAATATATGGCTGGATTAGATTTGCTAGTAGTTTGTTTAGGATCTTTTGCATCTGTGTTTGTAAGGCATATTCTGTCTATAATTTTCTTGTGATGTTTTTGCCTGATAGTAAGGTATCCTGCCTTCATAGAGTGAGTTAGTATTCTCGCCTCTTTTTTTTTTTTTTTTTTAAATACTTTAAATTCTAGGGTACATGTGCACAATGTGCAGGTTTGATACATAGGTATACATGTGCCATGTTGGTTTGCTGCACCCATCAATTTGTCAGTTACATTAGATATTTCTCCTAATGCTATCCCTCCCCCAGCCCCCCTCCCCCGACAGGCCCTGGTGTATGATGTTCCCCACCCTGTGTCCAAGTGATCTCATTGTTCAATTCCCACCTATGAGTGAGAACATGTCTCGACTCTTGGTTTTTGAAAGAGTTTGAGGAGGATTGGTGTTAATTATTCTTTAAATGTTTAGTAAGGCCGAGTGTGGTGGCTCACTTCTGTAATCCCAACACATAGGCAGAGGCAGGAGGATCATTTGGGGCCATGAGTTTTGAGGCTATCCAGTGCAACATAGTGAGACCTTATCTCTACTAAGAAAATTAAATATAAAAATAGTTAGCTGGGCCTGGCAGCAGCATCTGTAGTTCCAACTACTTGGGAGGCTGAGGTGGGAGGATTGCTTGAGCCAGGGGTTCAAGGTTGCGGTGATCTGTAATGGTGCCACTGAACCCTAGCCTGGGTTACAGAGTGAAACCTTGTCTTAAAATAAAAAGAAAAATGTTTGGTAGAACCTGTAAAGCCTTGTGCTCTTGGGCTTTTCTATTTTTTTTCTTTTAATTAAAAAAAATGTGGAACGCTTCATAAGTTTACGTGTCATCCTTGCACAGAGGCCATGCTAATCTCTGTTGCAGTTTTAATATATATGTTGCCGAAGTGAGCTTGGGCTTTTCTTTTTGAGGAGGTTTTTGACTATTTATTCAATCTAAGATTTGTTTAGATTTTCTGTCTTCTTGAATCAGTTTTGCTACTTTGTGTATTTCTAGGACTCTGTCTATATCACCTAGATTATCTAATCTGTTGGTGTACAAATTATTAATAGTATTCTGATTCTTTTCATTTTTAAGGTATGCAGAATTGTCTCTACTTTCTGAAGTTAGTAATTTGAGTGCTTTTTAAAAATCTTGGTCAGTCTAGCTAAATGTTTATCAATTTTGTTGATCTTTTCAAAAAAACAGCCACTGCAGCCAGCCTGGGTGACAGAGTGAGACTCTGTCTCAAAAAAAAGGAAAGAAGGAAAGAAAAGTCTGTCCACATCTCTGCCACACATGTGGACAATCTGTGGTTGCTTGTCATCACCATCATTCCTAACTCTGAATTTATATGCTACCAATAAGCATTCATTTTTGCCCAGGTAGTCCTGTAGCATTTCCCTAATGTTTTCATCTGTAGTTTCATAGTTTTGGGTCTTACACTTACATTTAAGCCTTTAATCCATTTTGAGTTGACTTTTGCCTGTGGTGAAAAACAGGAATATGGTTTCATTCTTCTGCATATGGATATCCAGTTTTCCCAGCACCATTTATTTTATATTGATTGATTGATTTGTTTTTTGAGATGGGGTCTCACTCTGTTGCCCAAGCTGGAGTGAGTGGCGTGATCATAGCTCGCGGCAGCCTCGACCTCCTAGGCTCAAGTGATCCTCCGGCCTTAGATAAAGTGCTGGGATTACAGATGTGAGCCACCATGCCTGGTCTGTGTTTATTTATTTATTGAGATGGAGTCTTGCTCTGTCACCATGCTGGAGTGCAGTGGTGTGATCTTGGCTCACTGCAGCCTCTGCCTCCCAGATTCAAGCAATTCTCCTGCCTCAGCCTCCCAAGTAGCTGGGACTACAAGTGCGTGCCACCACACCCAGCTAATTTTTGTATTTTTAGTAGAGACGGCATTTTACCATGTTAGCCAGGATGGTCTTGATCTCCTGACCTCGTGATCCGTCCGCCTCAGCCTCCCAAGGTACTGGGATTACAGGCGTGAGCTACCACACCTGTCTGTTTTTGTTACATTTACCCTTTTGAAGTCTGAGAGTTTTTCCTAATTTTTTATCTAGGGTTTTTCTAGTTTCATGTCTTAAATTTAGGTCTTTAAACCATCTTGAGTTATGTTTTGTATCTGGTGAGAGGTATGAGTCCAGTTTTATTTTTACGCGTTTAGCTACCTGATTTTCCCAGTACTATTTATTGAATAGGGTGTTCTTTTCCCAGTGTGTATTTTTGTTGACTTTGTTGAAGATCAGTTGGATCTAGGTAGGTGGCTTTATTTCTAGATTCTCTATTCCATTTCTTTGAACTACATGCTTATTTTTATGCCAGTACCATGCTGTTTTGGTTACTATTGCCTTGAAGTATAATTTGAAGTCAGGTAGTGTGATGTGTCCCAGCTTTGTTCTTTTTGCTTAGGATTGCTTTAGTTATTTGGGCTCTGTTTTAGTTTCATATGAATTTTAGGATATTTTTTCTAATTCTGTAAAAAATGATGGTAATTTGATAGGGATTGTGTTGAATCTGGTTAATTGCTTTGGGAAGTATGGTCATTTTAATGATATGATTCTTCCAGTCTATGAGCATGGGATGTATTTCCATTTGTTTGTGTCATCTGTGATTTCTTTCATCAGTGTTTTCTAGTTGTCCTTATAGACATCTTTCACGTCCTTGGTTAAATGTATTCCTATGTATTTTATTGTTTTTTTAGCTATTGTAAATGGGATTGCCTTCTCGATTTTTGTCCTCCACTAGATTGTTATTAGTATATAGAAATGCTACTGATTTCTGCATGTTAAATTTGTATCCTGAAACTTTACCAAATTCATTTATCAATTATAAAAGTGTTTTTTCTGGAGTCTTTAGAGTTTTCTGGATATAAGATTATATCAGCGAACAGGGACAGCTTAACTTCCTGTTTTCCAATTTCGATGCTTTTTTTTTTCTTGCCTGATTTCTTACTATGGTGAATAGAAGTGAAAATGGGCATCCTTGTCTTGTTTCAGTTCATAGAGGAATTGCTTTCAGCTTTTCCCCATTAAATATAATGTTGACTGTGGGTTTGTCATATATGGCCTTTATTATGTTGAGGTATTTTTTTTTGTGCCAAGTTTGTTGACTTTTATCATGAAGTGATGCTTAATTTTATCAAATGATTTTCTGTATCCCTTGAGATGATCAGATAGGTTTTGTCTTTCATTCTGTTTATGTGATGTATCACATTTTATTGATGCATCCTTCTAGCACCCTTTAAAAAAAAAAAAAAAAAAAAAGATGGGTTGTCACTTTGTTGCCCAGGCTGAAATGCAGTGGCGTGATCATAGCTCACTACAGCCTCTGAACGTCTAGGCTCAAGGGATCCTCTTTCTTCAAACTCCCAAGTAGCCAAGATTACAGGGAATAGTCATATTAACCATGCTAGCTAATTTAAAAAACTTTTTATACAGATGAGGGTCTCACTGTGTTACTCAGGCTGTTCTCAAACTCTTTCTTTCTTTTTTTTTTTTTTTTTTTTTGAGACAGTCTCACTCTTACCGAGGATGGAGCGCGGTGGCGCAATCTTGGCTCACTACAACCTCCACCTCCTGGGTTCAAGCAATTCTCCTGCCTCAGCCTCCTGAGTACCTGGGACTATAGGCACGTGCCACCATGCCTGGCTAATTTTTGTATTTTCAGTGGAGACAGAGTTTCACTATGCTGGCCAGGCTGGTCTTGAATTCCTTACCTCATGATCCACTCACCTCGCTTCCCAAAGTGCTAGGATTACAGGCGTGAGCCACCATTCTGGCTCAAACTCTTGACCTCAAGCAGTTCTCCTTGGCCTTCCAAAGTGTTGCTATTACAGGTGTGAGCCACTGCACCCGGACCTGGCCTTTTTTTTTTTTTGAGATGGAGTTTCGCTCTGTCACCCAGGTTGGAGTATAGTGGTACAATCTCTGCTCACTGCAACTTTCACCCCCCAGGGAGAATTCAAGCCATTCTCGTGCCTCAGCCTCCCAAGTAGCTGAGATTACAGGCGTGTGCCACCAGGTACGGCTAATTTTTAAATTTTCTGTAGAGACGGAGTTTCGCCATGCTGATCAGGCTGGTCTCAAACTCCTGGCCTCAACTGATCTGCCCACCTCTGCCTCCCAAAGTGCTAGGATTACAGGCATGAGCCACTGCACCCAACCCCTGGCATCATTTATTAAAAATACTATCCTTTCCGGAACGTATGTTCTTCTTGGTGCCTTTGTCAAAAATGACTTGGCTGTAAATACGTGGATTTATTTCTGGATTCTCTGTTTTGTTCCATTAGTTTATGTGTCTGTTTTTGTTTTATAAAATTTTTACATATGGCTGAGCACCGTGACTCATGCCTGTAATCCCAGCACTTTGGGAGGCCAAGGTGGGTGGATCATGAGGTCAAAAGATCAAGACCATCCTGGCCAACATGGTGAAACCCCGTCTCTACTAAAAATATAAAATATAAAAATATAAAAATTAGCTGCGTGTCGTGGCACGTGCCTGTAGTCCTAGCTACTCAGGAGGCTGAGGCAGGAGAATCGCGTGAACCCGGGAGGCGGAGAGATTGCGCCACTGCTCTCCAGCCTGGTGACAGAGTGAGACCCCGTCTCAAAAAAAAAAAAAAAATTTTTTTTGTTAACGTATTTATTTATTTTGAGATTGGCCAACTTTTGTATTTTTGGTAGACAAAGGATTTTGCCATGTTGCCCATTCTGGTTTCGAACTCCTGGACTCAAGTGATGCACCCACCTGGGCTTCTCAAAGTGCTGGGAATTCAGGCATGAGCCACTGTGCCCAGCCTGTGTGTCGGTTTTTATGCCAGTACCATGCTGTTTTGATTGCTATAGCTTTGTAGTATAATTTGAAATCAGGTAGTGATAATGCCTCCAGCTTTGATCTTTTTTCTTTTTTTGTTCCTTTTTTTTTTTTTTTTTTCCTTTTTTTGAGACAGAGTTTCACTCTTGCCCAGGCTGGAGTGCAATGGTGTGATCTTGGCTGACCGCAACCTGCACCTCCCAGGTTCAAGCGATTCTCCTGCCTCAGCCTCCCAAATAGCTGGGATTACAGACATGCACCACCACACCCAGCTAATTTTGCATTTTTAGTAGCGATGGGGTTTCTCCATCTTGGTCAGGCTGATCTTGAACTTCTGACCTCGGGTGATCCACCCACCTTGGCCTCCCAAAGTGTTGGGATCACAGGCGTGAGCCACCATGACCGACTTTTTGTTCTTTTTTCTTATAATTGCTTTAGCTATCAGGTCTATTGTAGTTCCATATGAATTTTGGATTGTTTTTCTATTTCTGTGAAGAATGTCATTGGTATTTTGATATGGATTGCATTGAATCTGTAGATTGCTTTGAGTAGTATAGATATTTAACAATATTAAGTCTTCTAATCCAGGATAATAATATCGTTCCATTTTTTGTGTCCTCTTCAGTTTCTTTTATCAGGGTTTTATAGTGTGTTTTTGTAGAGATCTTTCACTTCTTTGGTTAAATTTATTTCTAGGTATTTTATTTTTTGTTCTGTAGCTCTTTTAATTGAGATTGTTTTCTTGATTTCTTTTTCAGATCATTATGGTGTATAGAAATGCTACTTTTTTTTTTTTTTTCTGTTGTTGTTGGGGAGACAGATTCTTGCCCTGTCACCCAGGCCGGAGTGCAGTGGCCTGATCTTGGCTCACTGCAACCTCTGCTTCCCAGGCTCAAGCAAACCTTGTGCCTCAGCCTTCCCAGTAGCTGGGATTACAGGTGTGCGCCACCATAGCTGGCTAATTTTTGTATTTTTAGTAGAGACAGGGTTTCGCCATGTTGCCCAGGCTGATCTCGAACTCCTGGCCTCAAGTGATTCAGCCACCTCAGCCTCCTGAAGTATGGGGATTACAGGCGTGAGCCACTGTGTCCAGCCGCTACTGGTTTTGATATATTATTTTTATCGTGATTTTAGTATGTTGACTTTACTCAATTTATTTATTAGGTTTATTTTTTGTTTTTATTTATTTTTTTGAGACGAAGTCTCGTTCTGTCGCCCAGGCTGGAGTGCAGTGGCGTGATCTCGGCTCACTGCAACCTCCGCCTCCTGGGTTTACGCCATTCTCCTGCCTCAGACTCCCGAGTAACTGGGACTACAGGCACCAGCTATCATGCCTGGCTAATTTTTTGTGTTTTTAGTAGAGACGGGATTTCACCATGTTAGCTAGGATGGTCTCAATCTCTTGACTTCATCTTCCAAGGCGATGGGATTACAGGCGTGAGCCACCGCACCCACCTTATTTATTAGTTATAATGGTTTTGTTTGTGTGAAGTCTTTAGGTTTTTCTAAATATAAGATCATGTTGTCTGCAAACAAGGATAATTTGGCTTCTTCTATTCCAGATTGGTTGTCTTTTATTTCTTTCTCTTATCTAATTCCTCTGGCTCAGAATTTTAGAGTGTTGAATAAAGGTGGCAAAACTGAGCATCTTTGTTGTTTTCTATATCTTGGATCTTTTATTTTTCCCTGTGTCATCTGATAATAGCTCTGAGTTTGTCTATATAGCCTTTATTGTGTTGAAGTATTTCATTTCTTTTATTTTTTTTTGAGACAGGGTCTCGCTCTGTCACCCAGGCTGGAGTGCAGTGGCATGATCTCTGCTCACGGCAACCTCCACCTCCTAGGTTGAAGCGGTTCTCCTGCCTTCGCCTCCCAAGTAGCTGGGATTACAGGCATGCACCACCATTCTAGAGATGGGGTTTCACCATGTTGGCCAGGCTGATCTTGAACTCCTGACCTCAAATGATCTGCCCTCCTTGTCCGCCCAAAGTGCCGGCATTACAGGCATGAGCCACTGTGCCCGGCCGAAGTATTTCGTTTCTATACCGAATTTGTTGAGAGTTTTTATCGTGAAGAAATGTTCTGAATTTTATTGAACACATTTTCAGCATCTGTTAAAATGATTATATGGTTTCTGTCCTTTATTCTGCTCATGTGATGTATCACATTTATTGATTTGCATATGTTGAATCCTCCTTGAATTTTTAATTTAGTTAATTAATTTATTTATTTTGAGACGGAGTCTCATTCTGTTGCCAGGCTGGAGTACAATGGCATGATCTCGGCTCACTACAACCTCCGCCTCCTGGGTTCAAGTGATTCCCCTGCTTCAGCCTCCTGAGTAGCTGGGACTATAAGCATGTACCACCACAGCTGGCTAATTTTTTTTTTTTTTTTAGTATTTTAGTAGAGATGGGTTTTCACCATGTTGGCTGGGATGGTCTCAATCTCCTGACTTTGTGATCCACCTGCCTCAGCCTCCCAAAGTCCTGGGATTACAGGCGTGAGCCACTCTACCTGGCCTATTTATTTATTTTTTGAAATAGGTTCTCACTCTGTTTCTCAGGCTGGAGTACAGTGGCATGATCTTGGCTCGCTATTGCCTCGACATCCAGGGCTCGAGCAGTCCTTCTACTTCAGCCTCTTGAGTAGCTGGCCAGGAGATATATATATATATATATATATATATATATATATATATATATATATATTTTTTTTTTTTTTTGTAGACGTGGGATTTCATCATGTTGCTGAGGCTGGTCTCGAACTCCTGAGCTCAAGCAATCCACCCGCCTCAGCCTCCCAAAGTGTTGGGATTACAAGCATGAGCCACCATGCCCAGCTTATGATGATCTTTTTAATGTGTTGTTGAATTAAGTTTTCTGGTATCTTATTTTTTATTTATTTTTAGAGACAGAATCTCACTGTGTTGTGCAGGCTGGAGTGCAGTGGTGCCATAGCTGACTGCATTTTCGAAGTCCTATGCTCAGGCTATCCTCCCATGTAAGCCTCCTGAGTAGCTATGACTACAGGCACATGCTACCATGCTCAGTTAATTTTTTAAGTTTTTTGTGGATATGGGGTTGTGATGTGTTGCCCAGGCTGGTCTCAAACTTCTGGCCTCAAGAAGCCCTCCCACCTTGGCTTCTCAAATTGATAGGATTATAGGTTGAGCCACTGCTCCTGGCCTGCATCTTTTCAAAGCATTCAGCCTAATTTTTACAGTATTTTTCAAGAACTACAGCATACAGATAAAGAGTTCCATGTAGTCTTAAGATCAAAAGTGAACACTGTGTACCCTTCTTTCAGAGAAGTGGAACATGACCAGTGTCTGAGAAGGCTCTATGTCTGCCTACCTTTTTTCTGGCCTACTAGCAGGCTCTACTCTACTTTATTTTGTGATAGCTAGATATGCATACAAGTAGGAAAATTTCACCCAGAAAAATCTGGTTCGTTAGAAGAAAATCAGTCAACAGAAACAGCTGTAAAAATGTTGAGATTAGGCCTGGTGCGGTAGTTCATGCCAGTAATCTCTGCACTTTGGGATGCCGAGGTAGGTGGATCACTTGAACTCATGAGTTTGAGACCAGCCTGGGCAACATGGTGAAACCCTGTCTCTAGAAAAAATACAAAAATTAGCCAGGCGTGGTAATGTGCACCTGTACTCCCAGCTACTCAGGAGGCTGAGGTGGGAGGATGGCTTGAGCCTGGGAGGTAGAGATGGCAGTGAGCCGAGATTGTACCACTGCACTCCAGCCTGGGTGATAGAGTCAGACGTCTCAAAAAAAAAAAAAAAAAAAAAAAAGTTGAGATGATGGAATTAGTACACAAGGAGATGAAAACAAGAAAAGTAAGTTTAAGAATTTTTTGAGACGGAGTCTCACTCTGTTGCAGAGGTTGGAGTGCAGTGGCGTAATCTCGGCTCATTGCAACCTTTACCTTCTGGGTTCAAGTAATTCTCTTGCCTCAGTCTCTCGGATAGCTGAGATTACAAGTGTGTGTCACCATGCCCAGCTAATTTTTGTGTTTTTTGTGGAGACGGAGTTTCACCATATTAGCCAGGCTGGTCTCAAACTCCTGACCTCAAGTGATTTGCCTGCCTTGGCCTCCCAGTGTGCTGGGATTACAGGCGTGAGCCACCGCACCAAGCAGTAAGTTTAAGAATTTAAAGCAAATATGAAAATACTGAAGAGAGAAATGGAAGATATAAGAACCAACTAAAACTTGTAGTGCTGAAAAATACCTGAATTGTTGCTTTTAATTAAGCAATTTTCCATTTTTGTTTGTTTGAGACGGACTCTTGCTCTGTTGCCCAGGCTGGAGTCCAGTGGCATGATCTCAGCTTACTGCAACCTCTGCCTCCAGGGTTCAAGTGATTCTCCTGCCTCAGCCTCCTGAGTAGCTGGGACTACAAGCGCATGCCACCACGCTCGGCTTATTTTTGTATTTTTAGTAGAGATGGGATTTCACCGTGCTGGCCAGGCAGGTCTCAAACTCCTGACCTTATGATCTGCCAGCCTCCCCCTCCCAAAGTGCTGGGATTATAGGTGTGAATCACCACGCCCAGCCGCAGATTTCAACTTTTAGTTGACAGTGTATTTTGGTAATTGGCCATATTTCCAGAAATGAAAGCATAGATGCATTTTTTCCCTCTAATTGTGTGGGGTTTTTTTGTTTTATTTTGTTTTTTGGTATAGTAAATCCCAAAGAGCCTTGCTCTTTTCCAGTTTCATTATTTTATTTTTCATGTTAGTAACTTTCACCCAATGTGGTAGTTTTTGAAAGTTGGAGATACAATTTCAATTTAGCTTTAAGTTGTCAAATGAAGAATGTCAGTAATATTGCTTTGGTCAGATAATAAAAGATAAAAATTCTATGATTCAAAAACAGGTAACCAAGGTGTGTAATGAGTGAATGAAATAAGGACTAATATCATTAAAGTAGGAGCTGAGTATTTACTATAGGAATGTTGGAGAATGATTAAACATAAATTGTGTTTCCTTGGCCTCCCAATGTGCTGGCATTACAGCACATTACAGCACATTGAGAGAGTCTGTCTCAAACAAACAAAAATTGAAAATTGCTTAATTAAAAACATTTTAATTCATCATGATGAACATCCACTGTTTAACTATATTTTTATAAAATTAATCATTATCTTTTGATCTTGAAGTATATACCTAATCATTTCATAGGCAAGACTGTGCTACATCCGTAAAATTTACCATCCGTTGTTAGGACAGTACTGAACCTCTTTATGCACTCAGCTGTGATTAAACTAAGGTTACGTCCTTGGTATAAACATACCAACTCCCAGTTACTAAACATATTGAAAGCTTTTTAAGTTGCCACACTTATCAGTACTGAGTTCAGGACCATTGGGATTTATCTATGCATGGACCAGGTTAGGATGATGAATTTTTTTTAATTAAGATTTTTAAGTTTTATTTCATTTTTTTCAAACATTATAGCTTATATTTGAATATTCATACCAGTTTCTGGTTAAGAAAGTTAAGAGATACTGACTTGGGTTACTGTCTTATCTATGTTTAGAATTCAGAATTTTTTTAGGCTTTTATTTAGTTTTTACATTCAGTTCCTCTATTTGGGGCATTTTTTTCTGTTCACCTTTGGGTTTCTTGTGTTGGTTTTCTTTTTTTTTTTTTTTTTTTTTGAGACGGAGTCTCGCTCTGTCGCCCAGGCTGGAGTGCAGTGGCCGGATCTCAGCTCACTGCAAGCTCCGCCTCCCGGGTTCACGCCATTCTCCTGCCTCAGCCTCCAGAGTAGCTGGGACTACAGGCGCCCGCTACCTCGCCCGGCTAGTTTTTTGTATTTTTTAGTAGAGACGGGGTTTCACCGTGTTAGCCAGGATGGTCTCGATCTCCTGACCTTGTGATCCGCCCGTCTCGGCCTCCCAAAGTGCTGGGATTACAGGCTTGCGCCACCGCGCCCGGCCTGGTTTTCTTTTGATACTAAGATATATTAAGATGTTTAGTTTTTTTTTTTTTTTTTTTTTTTTTTTTGAGACAGAGTTTCGCTCTGTCGCCCAGGCTGGAGTGCAGTGGCCAGATCTCAGCTCACTACAAGCTCCGCCTCCCGGGTTCACGCCATTCTCCTGCCTCAGCCTCCCAAGTTGCTGGGACTACAGGCGCCTGCCACCTTGCCCGGCTAGTTTTTTGTACTTTTTAGTAGAGACAGGGTTTCACCATATTAACCAGGATGGTCTTGATCTCCTGACCTCGTGATCCGCCCATCTCGGCCTCCCAAAGTGCTGGGATTACAGGCTTGAGCCACCGCGCCCGGCCTAGTTGTTTATTCAGAATCATCAAGTACTTCTTATTTGAAAGGAGCTAAACATTGACTCCACTTAATCATTAAGAGTAAAATTATTTTGATTCTCCAGGATGACCAATTACTAAGGAGAATTTAATTTTGTCTTTGACAGGAGTGACGAGGAGAGTTTAAACCTCTGTTTGACTTGAGAATAGTCTCTGGCATGCTCAGTTAAGAAGTAACATGTTATGTACAGAAGTTTTGGTTTTAAAATAATAAAGCACTTCTAGAAGCATGCTACTATGAAACTTAATTTTTCTTTTCTTTTTTTTTTTTTTGAGACGGAGTCTCGCTTTGTCGCCCAGGCTGGAGTGCAGTGGCGTGATCTCAGCTCACTACAAGCTCCGCCTCCCGGGTTCATGCCATTCTCCTGCCTCAGCCTCCCCAGTGGCTGGGACTACACTGTGCCCGGCTTATTTTGTTCTTGTATTTTTAGTAGAGACGGGGTTTCACGGTGTTAGCCAGGATGGTCTCGATCTCCTGATCTTGTGATCCGCCCGCCTTGACCTCCCAAAGTGCTGAGATTATAGGTGTGAGCCACGGCTCCTGGCCGAAACTTAATTTTTCAAGGAGTGTAGCATGTATAACCATAGCATACGTGATTGTTTTATAATATTCTGAATCTAGTGTGATTTAATTGCAATATCCTAATAAGGCATGAAAGATAAAGTAGTATTAACTTTGGCATAATGCATACTTCAAACCAGTAACTACTTGGTGTTTTGGTGGCAGTTTTTGTTAAACTTTGGGCTGATGTTTCCCTGCCAATGTCATTTTTAATTTAAACATTATTAGTAAGAGTTTTCACCATTGAGAGCTGCTTACAGAGGTAAAACATTCCTTATAAAAAGTTTGAATGTTTTATACATTTGTAACGAAGTATAAATGCTTGCAGTTTTACCTCCATTGAGAAATTCACCAGTTTGGTGTGTATTCCTTTAAATTCTGTTTCATTATATTTATTATTTTCTTGTTTAAAAAATCTTTTTCTTGGTTGGGCACCATGGCTCACGCCTGTAATCCCAGGACTTCGGGAGGCCAAGGCAGGCGGATCACGAGGTCAGGAGTTGCCTGGCCAGGGTGGTGAAACCCCGTCTCTACTAAAAATACAAAAAATTAGCCAAGCATGGTGGTGCATGCTTGTAGTCCCAGCTACGCAGGAGGCTGAGGTAGGAGAATCTCTTGAACCCAGCAGGTGGAGGTTGCAGTGAGCCCAGATCTCACCACTGCACTCCAGCCTGGGTGACAAAGTGAGACTCCATCTCAAAAAAAAAACAAAAAAACTTTTTCTTAGCAATGCCTCAGTTGTTTTGAGGATACAGACAAGACATTTGGTTTGATTTTTTTTTTTTTTTTGTTTTTTTTGAGGCGGAGTCTCACTCTGTCACCCAGGCTGGAGTGCAGTGGCCGGATCTCAGCTCACTGCAAGCTCCGCCTCCCGGGTTGACGCCATTCTCCTGCCTCAGCCTCCCGAGTAGCTGGGACTACAGGCGCCCGCCACCTCGCCCGGCTAGTTTTTTGTATTTCTTAATAGAGACGGGGTTTCACCGTGTTAGCCAGGATGGTCTCGATCTCCTGACCTCGTGATCCGCCCGTCTCGGCCTCCCAAAGTGCTGGGATTACAGGCTTGAGCCACCGCGCCCGGCCTGGTTTGATTTTTTAAAAAATAGTTTATGTAATTATTTAATATGTGATCGTTGTAAAAATTTGGACAAAATATAAAAGTGATAAAAAACAAAGAAAACCATGTGAAATGCCTCCAAAAGAGTAATTATTATTAGCAGTGAAATTTTCTTTCCAGTTTGTCTTATGATTATATGTATAAATATTTTCAATGAAATTTGGATTATAGAGTTTTCCATTACATCGGATAGTTATTTAATGATGTATTACACATAAATTATTTAGCTACAACTCAATTGTTGATTTTTAGGTTATTTTCAGATTTTTGCTCTTATAAATTCCTGATACAAGCGTCATATTTTATGTTAATTTTTGATTATTTCCTTGGGAAACTCATTTCCTTAGACGTTACTAGGTGAACATTATTATTTATTCCTTAGTGTTCAGTCAATGAGCATTTTGCCAGATAGTCTTCCAAAGAGGTATGGTCCCTTCAGCAAGGCATGAGAGTGAGTGTATTTCTCTGGATTCTGGCAACTTTCAGTGTCATGATTTTCTGTCACTTTTGCAAATTTTATTTTGTTTTCTTTTTTTTTTTTTTTTTTTTTTTTTGAGACGGAGTCTGGCTCTGTCGCCCAGGCTGGAGTGCAGTGGCCGGATCTCAGCTCACTGCAAGCTCCGCCTCCCGGGTTCCCGCCATTCTCCTGCCTCAGCCTCCCGAGTAGCTGGGACTACAGGCGCCCGCCACCTCGCCCGGCTAGTTTTTTTGTATTTTTAAGTAGAGACGGGGTTTCACCGTGTTAGCCAGGATGGTCTCGATCTCCTGACCTCGTGATCCGCCCGTCTCGGCCTCCCAAAGTGCTGGGATTACAGGCTTGAGCCACCGCGCCCGGCCTATTTTGTTTTCTTTTCTTTTCTTTCTCCCTGTCACATTTGCCAATTTTATAGATGAAAAACATTATCTTCTCTCTGTGTCACATCTTTTTTTTTTTTTTTGGAGACGGAGTCTCTCTTGTGCCCCAGGCTGGAGTGCGATGGTGTGATCTCGGCTCACTGCAAACTCTGCCTCCTGGGTTCAAGCGAATCTCCTGCCTTGGCCCCCCTGAGTAGCTGGGATTACGGGCACCTGCCACCAGGCCTGGCTAATTTTTGTATTTTTAGTTGAGACAGGGTTTCACCATGTTGGCCAGACTGGTCTCGAACTCCTGAGCTCAGGTGATCCACCCGCCTTGGCCTCCCAAAGTACTGGGATTACAGGCGTGAGCCACTGCACCCGGCCTTTTTGTGTTCCATCTTTGGTGTGTACTTCATATATTTTATTTTGTTTTGTTTGATTGTTTGAGACAGAGTCTTGCTCTGTTGCCCAGGCTGGAGTGCAGTGGTCTGTTCTCAGCTCACTGCAACCTCCGCCTCCTGGGTTCAAGTGATTCTTGAGCCTCAGTCTCCCCAGTAGCTGGGACTACAGGCACCCACCACCAAGCTCAGCTAATTTTTTGTCTTTTTGGTAGAGACAGGGTTTCACACATTGCCCAGGCTGGTCTCGAACTCCTGACCTCAAATGATTCACCCACATCAGCCTCCCAAAGTGCTGGGATTATAGGCGTGAGCCACCGCACAGGCTACATGTCTCTCATATATATATATATATATATAAATAAATAATATATATATATATAAATAAATAAATGAGACAGAGTCTTGCTTTGTCGCCCAGGCTGGAGTGCGCTGGCATGGTCTCAGCTCACTGCAACCTCTGCCTGCCAGGTTCAAATGATTCTCCTGCCTCAACCTCTTGAGTAGCTGGGATTACAGGCTGGTACCACCACACCTTGAACTCTTGAGCTCCAGTGATCCTCTTGCCTCAGCCTCCCAAGTAACTAGGACTACAGGTGTGCACCACCACACCTGACTAATTTTTTTTTTTTTTTTTTTTTGAGACAGAGTCTCACTCTTGTCGCTCAGGCTGGTGTGCATGGCGCAATCTTGGCTCTCTTCAGCCTCTGCCTCCTGGGTTCTAGCGATTCTTCTGGCTCAGCCTCCCTAGTAACTGGGACTACAGGCACATGCCACCACGCCTGGCTAATTTTTGTATTTTTAGTGGAGACAGGGTTTCGCCATGTTGGTCAGACTGGTTTCAAACTCCTTACCTCTGGTGATCTGCCCACCTCGGGCTCCCAAAGTGGTGGGATTATGGGCATGAGCAACTGCGCCTGGCCCACACCTGATTAATGTTTAAATTTGTTGTAGAGATGGGGTATCACTATGAAGACCAGGCTGGTCTCAAACTCTTGGCCACAAGCGATCCTCCTGCCTTAGTCTACCAAAGTGTCAAGATTGCAGGTGTAAGCCACTGTTCTTGGCCTCGAGGGTGTACTTCTGAAACTTCCAGGAGCATTGTCACTTGACCTTTACAAAACTTTACTAATAGATTTAGTTATAGCATATAGTAAGTTAAAGGAGAAAGAATACAAAACAGGAAAGGAAGGTGTACTAGAACCAAACATATCAACAACAGCAAAAGGTGACTTTTGATACAAAGGAAAGGGAAAAAGTATCATTTTAAAATTCAGTAGCAGTCGGCACGCCTGTAATCCCAGCACTTTGGGAGGCTGATGCAGGCAGATTGCTTGAGGCTAGGAGGTCGAGACCAGCCTGGCCAATATGGTGAAACCCTCTCTCTACTAAAAATATAAAAATTAGCCGGGCATGGTGGCACATGCCTGTAATGTCAGACACTCGGGAGGCTGAGGCACAAAAATCACTTGAACCTGGGAGGCAGAGGTTGCATTGAGCCAAGATCACACTCATGCACTCCAGCCTGGGCGACAGAGTGAGACGCTGTCTGAAAAAAAAGATAAAACAAAAAACTCAGTAGCAGAGGATTTTAGTATAGTAGCATTTGGCCTTACACACTTCATTAAGGCAAAAGGACATCATTGTTTTTTTCTTTTTAAACAGAAGAAGACAGTGGTTTTCATCCCTTATCTAAAAAAGTTAAGTTTACATATCATATGTTTGACTGCCTAAGAGTTCATGTGTGAAGAAAACAACCTAAAATTCTTTTTTGATGGAGTCTCGCTCTTGTCACCCAGGCTGGAGTGCAGTGGCACGGTCTTGGCTTACTGCAAACTCTGCCTCCTGGGTTCACGCCATTCTCCTGCCTCAGCCTCCCGAGTAGCTGGGACTACAGGCGCCCACCACCATGCCCGTATAATTTTTTTTTTTTTTTGTATTTTTTGTAGAGACGGGGTTTCACTGTGTTAGCCAAGATGGTCTGAATCTCCTGACCTCGTTATCCACCTGCCTTGGCCTCCCAAAGTGCTGGGATTACAGGCGTGAGCCACCACACCTGGCCAAAACGACCTAAAATTCTTATCTCTTCCTTTCCAGTATTTGTTTATCTCATTTCTTTTTCTTATTTGATCGAATTGGCTTGGACTGTTGGTTAAATTATTTTCATGGTGGCTGTCATTAAGTATAAAGTGTACTATATCTTAAACTTAGTTTTAGGGTTTACAGACTTATGCATTGTAGTCACAACACTTCGGGAGGCTGAGGTGGACGAATCACTTGAGCTCAGCCACACAGGCTGCGCAACATGGCAAAACCCTGTCTCTACCCAAAATACAAAAATTAGCCAGGTGTGGTGGCACACACCTGTAGTCCCAGCTACTCGGGAGGCCGAGGTGGGTTGCTTGGGCTCAGGAAACGGAAGTTACAGTGAGCTGAGATCATGCCACTGTACTCCAGCCTGGGTGAAAGGTGAGACCCTGTCTCAAAAAACAAACAAACAAACAAAAAAAAGCCAAAAAAAAAAAAAAGACTTCAATCTTCTAGTACGTTCATTGATTTTAGACATAATTTTGTAATGATTAGACTAATGAGGGATATTACACTTAAAGATATTTATGCACAAAGTTTGGCATGCATGTCTACGTATATATGTGTACATATATGTATGCTTACGTGTGTGTGTGTGTGTGTGTGTGTGTGTGTATATATATATTTTTTTTTTTTTTTTTTGAGGCAGAGTGTTACTCTGTCGCCCGGGCTGGAGTGCAATAGCATGATCCCAGCTTACTGCAACCTCTGCCTCCCAGGTTCAAGTGATTCTCCTGCCTCAGCTTCCTGAGTAGCTGGAATTACAGGCATCTGCCACCACTCCTGGCTACTTTTTGTATTTTTAGTAGAGACGGGGTTTCACCATGTTGACCAGGCTGATCTCAACTCCTGACCTCGAGTGATCCTCCCACTTCAGCCTCCCAAAGTACTAGTGTTACAGATGTGAGCCACTGTGCGTAGCCTACATATATAGTTTTAAAAAGTATTTCGTTATATGAATTGTGATTGGTAAAGGCATGAGCAGTTTAGAAGGTGGGACAAGATAAAAGCGAATTATAGCCTGGTGCGTGTGTGTAATCCCAGCACTTTGGGAGGTTGAGGTGGGCAGATCAGTTGAGCCCAGGAGTTTGAGACCAGCGTGGGCAGCATGATGAAACCCTCTACAAAAAATATAAAAATATAAAAATTAACGAGGCATTGTGGCATGCCACTGGAGTCCCAGCCAGTCGGGGCTGAGGTGGGAGGATCACTTGAGCCCAGGAGGCGGAGGTTGCAGTGAACTGGGTTCATGCCACTGCATTCCAGCCTGGGTGATGAGAATGAGACTCTGTCTCAAAAAGAAAGCTAATTATAGAAGAGAGATGTTGGGGAAGAGAAAACAAGATTTGTCTGAAAATCAGTATGCTATCAATATGCTAATACTTTAAATTTTGGTAATAGTTGTTAAAAGGGAGCTTTGCATTTTCTATTTTGATTATGTCCCATGTATCCTAGCCATTTTATATATGAGACATTGTCCTTTCATCTTTAAAGTGGAGATTTTACGTAGTTGGTGATTAAAATTATTTATTTATTTTATTATTATTTTTTGAGATAGAGTCTTACTTTGTCGCCCAGGCTAGAATGTGGTGGCACAATTTTGGCTCACTACAAACTGCAACCTCCATCTCCTGGTTTCAAATGCTTCTTGTGTCTCAGCCCCCTGAGTAGCTGAGATTACAGGTGCATACCACCATCCCTGGCTAATTTTTGTATTTTTAGTAGAAACAGTTTTGCCATGTTGGCCACGCTAGTCTTGAACTCCTGACCTCAGGTGATCCACCTGCCTCAGCCTTCTAGTGTGTTGGGATTACAGAAGTGAGCCACTGCGTCTGGCATAAAATTATTTATTATTATTATCAAGGGTATAAAAGGAAAAGGGGTAAGTGAAACCCAGTTATCTCTTGAGTAACAGCGTTTTTCCTATTCTAGAATTAGAAAGCATTGATTCAGACGTGGACTTTTATGCAGCCAAATTACAAAATTATGTGAATTTCACTACATTGTCTTTATCATTGAAGTTGGCCCAGGCTCATGGGAATCCTGTGGGTGTGTTAGGTGTTTTTGTGTCTGTATTTTTGGCTTCTGAGCAGGCTACTAGAGGAGAGTTGGTTTTAATTAATGCTTCACAAAGCAATGCTGAAATATGAGTTTTGGGCTTTATTTTATTTTTTTACGGTGGGCTTTGTTGTGGTGGACCAACCAGTTATTTCCTTTTTCGTTGTGCCTTTTTTGGCTTTAAAGAAGAAACACGGCCGGGCGCGGTGGCTCAAGCCTGTAATCCCAGCACTTTGGGAGGCCGAGACGGGTGGATCACGAGGTCAGGAGATCGAGACCATCCTGGCTAACACGGTGAAACCCCGTCTCTACTAAGAAATACAAAAAACTAGCCGGGCGAGGTGGCGGGCGCCTGTAGTCCCAGCTACTCGGGAGGCTGAGGCTGGAGAATGGCGTGAACCCGGGAGGCGGAGCTTGCAGTGAGCTGAGATCCGGCCACTGCACTCTAGCCTGGGCTACAGAGCGAGACTCCGTCTCAAAAAAAAAAAAAAAAAT
>NC_037674.1:39637386-39715985 GCF_003255815.1 Theropithecus gelada | reverse complement strand
GGGGGAAAAAAGGAGGAACCCCCAAAAAAAAAAAAAAAAAAAAAAAAAAAAAAAAAAAAAAAAGAAGAAACACGTTTTTACTCATTGCTTTTAATATTTTAAAATGAAACTGATACTTAAGTCTCATTTTTGTCAACTGGTATTGAATACAGAGTTAGTGATACTTTTCCCACGTTGAAGCCGTGGGGGAGGCTATAGCTTCCTACTTGTCTCAAACATAATTTTTTTAGTTGTTCACTAGGTTTCAGTAGAGGGGCTATTTTCCAGTCAGAGTCTTTTCGTCTAGTGATCCTGGCAGTCTGGTTCGGCAGCTAACAGCAGGTAATTTTTGTTTTTTTAACTTATTTGGAATGTTTGCCAGTTTACCTTTCTTTACTATCGTCGTACATAGACCCAGAAGACTTAATAAGTTCTTGTGAATTCAGTATGGAGTCACAGGAAGGAAAGGGGAAATTTCTGGGTCTGTTTGCAATGGTATACCTAAATAATGGTAAACTGGCAAACAAGCCAGAGAAATTCAAGTTCACATTCAAACAAATTCTTTTCAGGATTCTCTTGGTTTGTGGAGGCACAAAAACAACAGTAGAAACTTTTTGGCCCTCTGTGTGAATATGAGGAGAGGTCCTTTTACAAAGGTTGTGGGTGGCTTGTCTAACTAGTTCACTTACCTACTTACCTCTAACTTCCTATATGCTGCTTTGAAGCTGTTTATAGGAAGAAGAGGGATGAAAGGAAGAGACACTCTTTATGGGTAGCTCCACATTTCTGATCAGATTTTTTCTTTATGTGTGGTGGTCATTCTTATTTTACCAATGAAGAAATTGAGGCATAGTCAAAGATTACTATTTCCTTGCATTCTCTGCCCATTGCTTTATTTTTTCAACCTTTCTATTAAATTAGTATATTTTCCCCATCCTTAACCTTGTGAAACCATTCTAACTTCCTTCTGTACAGAGAAGGTGAATTGAAATAGTCATTCACCTGTTAGTGATTTCAGCCCAATTCCCTTCATTGGCAGATTGCAATATTGGGACTGCATTGGTTCTGATCATAAAATAAACTTCTGGTGGATTTCTGACACCCACAAAAAGTAGGGTGTCTTTCTATACCTTTGAAATAAAAAGGCAAGAGTAGATTAGAAGTCTGTAAACAGACTTTACAGTTACTGTTTCTTAAGTTTGGCAGCCCATAGATATTTACCAACACCCTGAAACAGTTACTTGAGAGAATTGCTGATAGGGGGATAGAGTTAGGTAACATATTTGTATGAATATTTTTTCAACCAAGGATAGAAAGGGAAAGGTAGTGTTTTCACAGTTTAAAACAGTAGTGACATTCATTTTATTGCATAAGTAATATAATGAAAATAATTACAAATTAAAGGAAAAAATGAATTTCATCACCCTAACATGTACATTATTTTTATTTTCCATTCTTACTTCACTTTTGTTTGTCTATAAGTATACCTAATGTTTGTTATTTGGTAATCATAAATACATTTTTATAATCTAAAGCTGTATTTTAAGAATTAGGGATATTGAGAAAGTTTAGGGATTTTGGAAATCAATGGCAAAGACTAGAAAATAATCGTTCTTAAAGTTTTTTTGTAGAGGAAACGCTTTTTTTCTTTTTTTTTTGAAATGGAGTTTCACTCTTGTTGCCCAAGCTGGAGTCTAATGGCGCAATCTTGGCTCACTGCAACCTCTGCCTCCCGAGTTCAAGCGATTCTCCAGCCTCAGCCACCCAAGTAGTTGGGATTACAGGCATGCACCACCAAAGCTGGCTAATTTTTTGGTTTCACCATGTTAGCCAGACTGGTCTTGAACTCCTGACTTCAGGTGATCTGCCCACTTTGGCCTCTCAAATTGCTGGGATTACAGGCATGAGCCACGGTGCCCGGCCTGGTAGAGGAAACTCTTTAGGATATTTGAAGGGATGAAGGAAGAAAAGAGTAAGGAAATGAAATGTGCAGGTAAAGTATAATGCAGAACCACTGGCATAACATAATGTTACATTTATTATCAGTTAAGGATAGGTACAATTTATTTCCTATGTTATGGGAAGCTATTCTTAGAAGAATGTCTTCCTACTATTAAACACCTAAATTTTGTTGCAGCCACAATAGAAGGCTAATACAACATGTAATCAGAGTCCCACATACAAACTAATGAGAGAAGGATAAGAGACATTGACTAACTTTAAACTTTAAGTTAAATGTACATTTTAAAATTTCTAGAGTAGCCCCTGAAAGAATAATAGTTGGAGTAGAAAGCAAACGGAATGGGAGAGGGAGACCTCAAATATGGGGGAAAAAAAAAAGGAGAGAGAAAAAAGGGTAGGACAAAGATATGGTAGAAATAATATGGTAGAAATAAGGGCAAATATGTCATTGGTCATAATGAATATAAACGGATTAAATGCTGTAGTTAAAAGATAAAATTGGCGGGGCACAGTGGCTCACGCCTGTAATCCCAGTACTTTGGGAGGCTGAGGCAGGCAGATCACGAGGTCAAGAGATCGAGATCATGTGGCCAACATAGTGAAACCCCGTCTCTACTAAAAATAAAAATTTTAGCTGGGCGTGGTGGCGCGTGCCTGTAGTCCCAGCTACTCTGGAAGCTGAGGCAGGAGAATAGCTTGAACCCGCGAGGCGGAGGTTGCAGTGAGCCGAGATCACCCCATTGCACTCCAGCCTGGTGACAGAGCAAGACTCTGTCTCAAAAAACAAAAACAAAAGATAAAATTGTTGACTGGGCGCGGTGGCTCACACCTGTTATCCCAGCACTTTGGGAGGCTGAGGCAGGCAGATCACCTGAGGTCAGGAGTTCGAGACCAGCCTGACCAACATGGAGAAACCCTGTCTCTACTAAAGATACAAAATTAGCCGGGCGTGGTGGCACATGCCTGTAATCCCGGGTATTTGGGAGGCTGAGGCAGGAGAATCGTTTGAACCCAGGAGGTGGAGGTTGTGGTGAGCCAAGGTCATGCCACTGCACTCCAGCCTGGGCAACAAGAGCGAAACTCCGTCTCAAAAAAGAAAAGATAAAATTGTCAGACTGTATGTAAAAATACAAGACAACTATATGTGGTTTTTAGGAGATTAAAATATTAGCACAGAGACAAGTTGAAAGTAAAAGAATAGAAAATTATATATCTGGCAAAATGTCAACCAAAAGAAATTAGTATCATTATGTAATAAAAAATAAATAGACTGTAGGGTATGGAGCATTACTAGTAACAGTATCAGTGTTTCAGATGGGAATTGCTTTTTGTTGCTGGGTAGAGATGGAAGTAACAGTGGCTTAAAGACAGATATTTATTTTTATCCCACATAAGGGATTCTAAAGTTTGGCAGTTTAGTGCTGATAATGAAGATTTCATTTTCTTATCAAGGTTCTAGTATACCTCTTTGTTTCTGTGCCACCATCTTTAACATGTGGTTAATGTTGTGGTCCAGGATGTTTGGAATACCAGCTCTCACAGATTGCTTGCTGGGCAGGTGGAGCACATACAGGCTATCAGTTCATTTCTTAAAGTTGTTTCTTTCTTTTTCTTTTTCTTTTTTTTTTGTTTGTGTGTGTGTGTGTGTATGTTTTTTTGTTTGTTTGTTTTGAGACAGTGCCTCACTCTGTTGCCCAGGCTGGAGTGCCGTGGTGTGATCATGGCTCACTGCAGCACCAACTACCCAGGCTTTAAGTGATCCTCCCACCTCAGCCTCCTGAGTAACTGGAACCACAGGCACACACCACCATGCCTGACTAATTTTTAAAAAACGATCTATAGAGACAGGATTTCGCCATATTACCCAGTCTGATCTTGAGCTCCTGGGCTCAAGTGATCCTCTGACCTCGGCCCGCCAAAGTGCTGGGATTACAGGCATGAACCAACATACATAGCCTTAAAGTGGTTTCACAGAAGTTCCATCTAGCAACTTCATTAGCCCTTTGCTGCAAGGTGGTTAGGCTGCCCAGAATAAAACTGGGCTTTACTGAGGGAGTGGTGATTCTGCGAAAGCCACCTGCAGTCTCTACCACATCATATAACAATAAAAGGTTTAGTTTACCAGGAAGATACTGGAATTCTGTTATTTATACCAGATAATACAGGTTCAACATACATAAACCTACATAACAACTACAAGGAGAAATTTATAAATTCACCATTATATTAGAATAGATATTTTTAACATTAAAACAACACTTCCTGCCAGCAGAGATGTGCTAAAGGAAAAAAAAAATCATTAAAACAACACAACAAGACAGAGCTATTGGGTGAATATAGAACATTGTACTCAAGTTTTAAAGAATTAGTTTCATACAATGACTACTATTTGCAGATATAGTTACTTTGTGGAATCCAAAATTTCTGATAATGCAAGAGGTAACAACCTTAAAAGTAGACCTGAAAATCTCAACAAATTCAAAGAATATGTATTGTATGGACCAAACCTTCGATGACAGTGCAAGCTAAATTAGGACTCAGTTTTTTTTAAAAGGTGACCTTTAAAAATGTTTGGAAATTTAAAAGAACACATCTAAATAACTCTTGAGGTTACAAAAGAAATAATGATAGAGGTTTACCAACACGTAATATTGAATGTTAATTTTAAAAAAATCAAAATTTATGGATACAACTTAGTGGTTCTTGGGCATAGCATATAGTCAAGTTTCATAAATATTCTGTGAGAGTTTGAAAAGACCATTCTCTAGTTGAGGGCAGTGGTATTAATAATAGAAGAAAACAGCTTCAGAAATTGAGAACTGTCAGTCGCTCCTCCTGATTTAATATTAGCATTCAAGGCCTTGTGCAATTTGTCCTCTGACTGTTGTCAGTGGGCACTATTGCTCCTCCTATTTCTTTTGTTTTAACCTTAATTACATAATTACAGTTCCCTCATTAGAGACTAGTGGTTCTAAAATGTTAGCATGTATTGGAATTTTCTGGAGGGTTTGTTAAAACACAAATTGCTGGCTGGGCGCTGTGGCTCATGTCTGTAATCCCAGCACTTTGGGAGGCCAAGGTGGGTGGATCACCTGATGTCAGGAATTTGAGACCAGCCTGGCCAACATGGTGAATCCCTGTCTCTACTAAAAATACAGAAATTAGCCGGGCATGGTGGTGGGTGCCTATAATCCCAGCTACTTGGGAGGCTGAGGCAGGAGAATGGCTTGAACCTGGGAGGCGGAGGCTGCAGTGAGCTGAGGTCGTGCCACTATACTCCAGCCCGGGTGAGAGAGTGAGACTCCACCTCAAAACAACAACAACAGTAAAAAACAAAAAAACACAGATTTCTGGGCCTCACCCCCTGAATTTCTGATTCAACTCATCTGGGGTAGGGCCCCCAAATTTCCATTTTCAGCAGATTTGCAGATGATGTTCATGCTGGTGACCTAGAGACAATGCTTTGAGAATCACTGTACTAGAGATTACATTCTCTTGACTGTACCCCTTGTAACAGCTAGTTCTTTTCCTACAGCCCCTTTTCTCTCCTCCTTAACTTTTTCCCCTCAGAATCCCACACTTTAACTCTCCCCTTTTCTTGGAAGTATTTTTTTTTGAGATGGAGTTTCTCCCTTGTTGCCCAGGCTGGAGTACACTGGTGTGATCTTGGCTCACTGCTACCTCCACCTCCCGGGTTCAAGTCATTCTCCTGCCTCAGCCTCCCAAGTAGCTGTGATTACAGGTGTGCACCACCATGCCCAGCTAATTTTGTATTTTTAGTAGAGACGGGGGTTTTATCGTGTTGGTCAGGCTGGTCTCGAACTCCCGACCTCAGGTGATCCACCCGCCTCCACCTCCCAAAGTGCTGGGATTACAGGCGTAAGCCACTGTACCTGGCTGGAAGTGTTTTTAACCATCAAGTTGTTAGATGTCCCATGCCTGTGCTTACTTAGAAAATGGTTCTTGCACATCTGTAAAAGTCCTCATCTTACTATCATACTAAATATCACTTCACATCCATTAAGATAGCTATTAAAATACACACACACACACACACACACACACACACAGGGAAAGTAAAAAAGTGGTGAGGATGTGGAGAAATTGGAACTCTATTTATTGCTGGTGGGAATATAAAATGCCACAGCCATTGTGGAAAACAGCTTGGCAGTTTGTCAAAAGGTTACACGTAGGACTACCATATGGACCCAGCAGTCCTCTCTTAGGCATATATCTAAAAGAATCAAAAACAGGGTGTTAAACAGATATTTGTACAATACCTTATAGCAGCATTCATGATAGCCAACCAAGTGCCTGTTGACATATGAGTGGATAAACAATATGTACATACAAAGGAAGGAAATTCTGACACATGCTATGACATGGGTGGACTTTGGAAACATGCTTAGTGTAATAAGTCAGACACAGGACAAATATTGCATGATTTCACTTATGAGCTACCTAGGATAGACAAATGCAAAGACAAAGTAGAACAGAGGTTATCAGGGGCTGATGGGGCAGAGAAAAGCGGAGCTTTTGTTTAATGGGTTCAGAATTAATGTTGAGGATAATGAAAATATTTTGGGTATAGATACTGGAGACTGTTACACAATATTGTGAATGTGTTTAATGCCACAAATTGTACATTTACAAAAGGTTAAATTATAAATATTATGTTATATATATTTTATCACAGTAAAAAACAAAACCAGGTGGGTTCACATCTGTAATCCCAGAGCTTTGGGAAACTGAGGTGGGAGGATCACTTGAGGTTAGGAGTTTGAGACCAGCCTAGACAACATAATGAGACCCATTCTACAAAAAATAAAATAGGCATGGTGGTACCTGTAGTCCTAGCTGTTCCGGAGGCTGAAGTGGTAGAATAGCTTGAACCCAGGAGTTCAAGGCTGCAGTGAGCTCTCATGGTGTGACTGCATTTCAGCCTGGGTGACAGAGCAAGATTTTGTCTCTTAAAACAGACAAACAAAAATGTTAGTATATTGCTGGAAAAACTTATTAGAAGTCTTTTTTGGTGATAAAGTTTCACTTTCTTTTTTTGTCATGTGTTTCTATGAGTTCCGCTTGCTTTTTGTTTTGTTTTGTTTTGTATTGTTTTGTTTGAGACGGAGTCTTGCTCTGTCGCCCAGGCTGGTGTGTAGTGGTGAGATCTTGGCTCACTGCAACCTCCATCTCCCAGGTTCAAGCGATTCTCCTCCCTCAGCCTCACAAGTAGCTGGGATTACAGGTGCCCGCCACCACGCCCAGCTAATTTTTGCATTTTTAGTAGAGATGGGGTTTCACCATGTTGGCCAGGCTGCTCTTGAACTCCTGACCTCAGGTGATCTGCCCGTCTTGGCCTCCCAAAGTGCTGGAATTACAGGTGTGAACCACTGTGCCCGACCAAGTTCTGCTTTTTTCAAAATAACAAGCATATGTTTCTGTAATCAGAAAAAAGCAAATATATGTTAAAAAGATATGTGAATATTTATTAAATATGTTTATGTGAAGGATTTTCTGTAATGTAAATCTCACTAGTTAAAGTTTTTATGTTACTTGAGTAGATGATTTTTCCATAGGATTATGACTAAAACTGAGTTTTCCATAGAACTGTTACTAACCTGTAAACTTCCTCTCTAATAAAAGTTATATTTTCCTTGGTTATAGATGCTTTCTTGTTTGTTATATCTATGTCAGTTATTTTGAACCTCTTACATTTCATATCAAAAATTATTATTATTGTTGTTGTTTTGTTTGAGATAGAGTCTTGCTAAGTTGCCCAGGCTGATCATGAACTCCTGGACTCAGAGTGATCCTCCCACCTCAGTCTCTTGAGTAGCCGGGATTATAGGCACATATCACAGGACCTGCCAAAATTATTTTTTAAATTTATCAATTAAGCAATTAAGCAATTAATCATATTCAGTGACAAAGGTAAGTATTGAGTGTAGGTAGCATTTATGCTGACTTCAGTAGAATTCCTGGGCTTTGAAACAAATGAGAAAGAAAGGAAGAAAGGAAGTATGTTGAGTGTGGCTTATACACTTTGAGGATATTGTGGTTTTGTTTGGTAATTTTCTTGGGAATAGAATAAGGAGTGAAATGAGAGAGATTTAATCTAGTTAAGATAATTTGTCAAGTAAATGTCAGTTACTTGAAAACAGTCAATTCAATTTTACATTTGTTTACTCTGTTTTGGGCACAGTGCTTTGAACGGTTTAGGTACATAAGTCAGAGAGCAGTCCCTAGTCCCATAGAGTTCCACAGAATGGTTTGATAGGCAGACAGGTAAAAAAATAGCCACATAAATGGATAGATGGATATATGAATTAAGATTAATATTATTCGTTCATGCTCCATAAATTTATTGAGCAACTGTTATGCTATGTGTTAGGACTAGTGTAGGTACTGGGGGTATAGTGACAAACAGGAAATATTTGTGCTTACATTGAAAAAGATTACTGGCATGTTGCAGGTAAATTTTATTTTCTCCTTATTCTTACAATTTTGAAATGAAATAACTAGGACAAGACAGGAACAACAGCAAGAATTTGTTGACTCAACCTTGGAGGAACTCAAGTGAAGATGTAGTTTGTATGACAGTCTAGTATTTTCTTTTTTTTTAAATTATTATACTTTAAGTTCTAGGGTACATGTGCACAACGTGCAGGTTTGTTACATATGTATACATGTGCCATGTTGGTGTGCTGCACCCATCAACTCGTTAGCACCCATCAACTCGTCATTTACATCAGGTATAACTCCCAATGCCATCCCTCCTCCCTCCCCCCTCCCCACAATAGGCCCCGGTGTGTGATGTTCCCCTTCCCGTGTCCAAGTGATCTCATTGTTCAGTTCCCACCTATGAGTGAGAACATGTGGTGTTTGGTTTTCTGTTCTTGCGATAGTTTGCTGAGAATGATGGTTTCCAGCTGCATCCATGTCCCTACAAAGGACACGAACTCATCATTTTTTATGGCTGCATAGTATTCCATGGTGTATATATGCCACATTTTCTTAATCCAGTGACAGTCTAGTATTTTCTTGATCAACAGAAAAGGTTGAAATTCTAATTGTTTCCATCAACATTAGGATTCTTTACCACTAAGCTTTGTGATAGGGTTTTAAAAAAAATAATAATTGTTAAAGTTGGTTATTAAAGCTTAAAATTCAAATCGTCAGTCACAAAGTAAATATTCATGAAAGAAACATACTGGTATATTCTTTTTTTTTTTTTTTTTTTGAGACAGAGTTTCGCTCTTGTTGCCCAGGCAGGAGTGCAGTGGCGTGATCTTGGCTCCTTGCAACCTCCACCTCTTGGGTTCAAGCGATTCTCCTGGCTCAGCCTACCTAGTAGCTGCGATTGCAAGCACCCACCACCATGTCCAGCTAATTTTTTGTATTTTAGTAGAGACGGGGTTTCACTATGTTGGCCAGGCTGGCCTCAAACTCCTGACCTCAGGTGATCCACCTGCCTCAGCCTCCCAAAGTGCTGGGATTACAGGCATGAGTCACCACTCCCGACTCAGAAACATACTGATTCTTGAGGAGGTAGATTGTGATGAGGCAGTTAGTGGAAAAATCAAGTCAGTAATTTCTTGGGACAGTCATCAAGGCTGCCTTTTCGTGTTCTGTAGGCAGTCATGGTAACTGCCTTTGTTACCAAAGTGTAGTTATCAAAGCCCTTATTTTTTAAGGAAAAGTATAATAATTCAAAGAAACATGAGGATCAGGACCTTTGTGACACTTTATTTTTATGCCAGTAAGAAGTGTCTGGCTCCTCAATACTGGTTTCATCTTGATTGTTTTATTATTTATTTTCCTTGAGTAGGGAAGAAAAGCCATCTCTCAGATAAGGTTATTTTTTTATTGTTTTAGCCTAGCTTTACTTAGAAAAATTTTTAGTGAAGTAGATAATACTCTTTATCAGGTATTGAAATATGTTTTTCCTAAAAGCATGTATTAGGCTGCCCTTCTCACACGAGATGTGTTCTGAAATGACAGATTTGCAACAGATTCTCATTTTCTTTGTAGACTATGTTAACTGAGCAGTACTTGTAAAATAATTCAGTAATCTGAATCTTTGTAGTACCTCTTCTGGAGTTATTAGGGAAAGTAAAAATGGAAATAATATTGTGGTTTCTAGGCTTACCCTAAATTAGGTAGTTACAGAAGTACACTTTTTGGTGAAGGTAAGTTTAACTGCTGTCATCTGTTAGATAAAACAGGGGTCCTGAAGCTCTGGGCCACAGACCAGTAGTGGTTCATGGCCCATTAGGAACCGGGCTGCACAGCAGGAGGTGAATGGCAGGTGAGCAAGTAAAGCTTCATCTGTGTTTAAAGCCACTCCCCATCGCTTGCATTACTGCCTGAGCTCCACCTCCTGTCAGATCAGTGGCAACATTAGATTCTTGTAGGAGCGTGAATCCTATTGTGAACTGCACGTGAGAAGGATCTAGGTTGTGCGCTCATTATGAGAATCTAATGCCTGATGATTGGCCAGAGTCTCCCATCACCTGCAGAAGGGACCATCCAGTTGCAGGAAAACAAGCTTAGGGCTCCCACTGATTCTACATTACGGTGAGTTGTATAATTATTTCATTGTATATTACAATGTAATAATAATGGAAATTCAGTGCATAATAAATGTAGTGTCTTGAATCATCCCTAAACCATTCCCCCTACCCCTCCATCCCCAGTTTGTGGAAAAATTGTCTTCTGTAAAACTGGTCCATGTGCCAAAAAGGTTGGGGACTACTGAGATAAAAGACTTTAGGCTGGGCACAGTGGCTCACTCCTGTAATCTCAGCACTTCGGCAGGCTGAGGCAGGCATAACACTTGAGGTCAGGAGTTCGAGGACCAGTCTGGCCAACATAGTGAAACACCATCTCTACTGAAATACAAAAAAATTCGCTGGGCGTGGTGGTCAGTGCATGCCTGTAATCCTAGCTACTGGGGAGGCTGAGGTGGGAGGATCGCTTGAACCTGGGAGGCAGAGGTTGCAGTGAGCCGAAATTGCACCACTGCCCTCCAGCCTGGGTGACAGAGCGAGACTCCATCTCAAAAAAAAGAAAAGGTCTTAGTAGCTTTGCTGGCTTCATTGTGATAGTTTTCAATTAAAAGCACCTCTTTCAAGCTCTCTGGATGAAATGCTCTTAGAAAATAGTATTCTTTTGTTTTATTCCTGAGACGTACATGTTAGGATTTCTTTATTCCTTCCCTCCCTAGTAATTTTAGCTCATATTTAAAGCTGAGTACATAACTTATGAAAACAAAGATGAATTTGCTAGTCATATAATACTTTTTATACTAAAATTTTCAATTCCTGTAAATTAGTATAAATTGTATTTATCAGAACAATTGGTATTAGTGTGTTTAAGTTGATGTGTTTATAAGTTGGTAATTTTTATATGTTTATTTTTTAAAATTTCAATAGCTTTTGGGGTAAAACTGATTTTTGGTTACATGGATGAATTGTATACTGGTGAACTCTGAGATTTTAGTGCACCTGTCACCTGAGTAGTGTACATTGTACTCAGTATGTAGGGGTTTTTTTTTTAACCCTCACCACCCCTCCTACCTTCCCTTCTTCTGAGTCTCAACTGTCTGTTATACCACTCTACATGCCTTTGCATACTCATAGCTTAGCTCCTTCTTATAAGTGAGAACATTACGGGTATTTGTTTTCCCACTCCTGAGTTACTTCATTTAGAATAGTGGGCTCCAGCTTCATCCGAGCTGCTGAAAAAGACATTATTTTAGTTTTAAAAAAAAGGCTGAGTAGTAGTCTATGGTGTATATATATCACATTTTCTTTATCCACTCATGGGTTGATGGGCACTTAGGTTGGTTCCATATTTTTGCAGTTGTGAGTTGTGCTGTGATAAACATATGTGTGCAGGTGTCTTTTTGATATAATGACTTCTTTTTTGGTGGGTAGATACCTACTAGTGAGACGGCTGAATCAAGTGGTAGATCTGTTTTAGTTTTTTGTTGTGTGTGAGTGTGTGTGCGTTTTTTTTTTTTTTTTTTTGAGACAGTGTCTGTCTCTGGCTCTGTCACCCAGGCTGGAGTGCAGTGGCATGACCTCGGCTCACTGCAACCTCCACCTTCTGGGCTCAAGCCAGCCTCCCACCTCAGCCTCTTGAGTAGTTGGGATTACAGGCACACACCACCACACCCAGCTAATTTTTGTATTTTTTTGTAGAGACGGAGTCTTACTATGTTGCCAAGGCTGGTTTCGAAATCCAGAGCTCAAGTGATCCACCTGCCTTGGCTTCCCAAAGTGTTAGGATTACAGCCATGAGCCACGGTGCCCCGCCTACTTTTTGTTCTTTGAGAAATCTTCATAGTATTTTCCATAGAAGTACTAATTTACATTCCCACAAGCAGTGTATAAGTTTTCCCTTTCACTGTATGTGTGCCAACGTCTTTTTTTTTTTTTTAAATAGCTGTTCTGCCTGGGATAAGGTGGTATCTCATGGTTGTAATTTGCATTTTTCTGATGACTAGTGATGTTGAGCATTTTTTCATATTTTGGTGGCCGTTTGTGTATCTTCTTTTGAGAAGTATCTATTCATGTCATTTGCCCCCCCCCTTTTTTTTTTTTGAGACGGAGTCTCACTCCGTTGCCCAGGCTAGAGTGCAGTGGCGTCATCTTGGCTCACTGCAAGCTCCGCCTCCCGGGTTCACGCCATTCTCCTGCCTCAGCCTCCCGAGTAGCTGGGACTACAGCCCGGCTAATTTCTTTAGTAGAGACGGGGTTTCACCATGTTAGCCAGGATGGTCTCGATCACCTGACCTCATGATCTGCCCGCCTCGGCCTCCCAAAGTGCTGGGATTACAGGTTTGCCCACTCTTTGATGGGATTTTTTTCCCCTTGCTGATATGTTTGAGTTCCTTGTAGATTCTGGGTATTAGTCCTTCGTTGGATGCAGTTTGCAACTATTTTCTTCCATTCTGTGGATTGTCTGTTTACTCTGATGATTATTTCTTTCGCTATGTAGAAGCTTTTTCGTTTAATTAGGTTTCATTTATTTTTGTTTTTGTTGCATTTGCTTTTGGGGTCTCAGTTATAAATTCCTTGTCTAGGCCAGTGTCCAAAAGAGTTTTTCCTAGGTTTAGGTTTTCTTCTAGAATTTTTTTTTTTTTTTTGAAACGGAGTCTTGGTCTGTCACCAGGCTGTAGTGCAGTGGTGCGATCTCAACTCACTGCAACCTCTGCCTTCCATGTTAAAGCGATTCTCCTCCCTCAGCCTCCTGAGTAGCTGGGACTACAAGCATGCATCACCACACCGGGGTAATTTTTGTATTTTTATAGAGACGGGGTTTCACCATGTTGGCCAGGATGGTCTCTATCTCTTGACCTCATGATCCACCCGCCTTGGCCTCCCAAAGTGCTCACAGGCGTGAGCCACTGCGCCTGACCTCTTCTAGAATTGTCATGGTTTCAGGTGTTAGACTGAAGTCTTTAATCCATCTTGAGTTGATTTTTATATGTGGTGAGAGAAAGGGATCCAGTTTCATCTTTTACATGTGGCTCTCCAGTTTTCCCAGCACCATATATTGAATAGCATGTCCTTTTCCCATTTTGTTTTTTGTATGCCTTGCTGAGGATTGGTTGGTCCATTGGTCTGTTTATCTATTTTCATACCAGCACCATACTATTTGGGTTACTATAGCCTTGTAATACAATTTGAAGTCAGGTAATGTGATTGCCTCCAGCTTTGTTCTTTTTACTTAGAATTGCTTTGGTTATTTAGGCTCTGTTTTTGGTTCCATATGAATTTTAGGATTGTGTTTTCGAATTCTGTGAAAAACAGTGTTGGTATTTTGATAGTAATTGCATTGAATCTGTAGATTGCTTTGACAGTATGGTCATTTTCACAATATTGATTCTTCCAATCCATGAGTATGGGGTGTATTTCCATTTGTTTGTGTTGTCTATGATTTGTTTCAGCAATGTTTGGTAGTTCTCCTTGTAGAGATCTTTCACCTCTTTGGTTATATATATGCCTAGGTATTTCATTGAAAAAAAATTTTTTTTGTACCTGTTGTAAAAGAGATTGAATTCTTGATTTGATTCTCAGCTTGGTCATTATTAGTTGTATAGCAGTGCCACTTATTCATGTACATTGATTTTGTAACCTGAGACTTTACTGAATTTATCAAATCTAAGAGTCTTTTGGAAGAGTCTTTAGAGTTTTCTAGGTATACAATATCATTGGCAAACAGTTTGATTTCCTCTTTTTCAATTTTGATGCCTTTTATTTCTTCTTGCCTGATTGCTCTGTCTAGGACTTCCAATACTGTGTTGAATAAAAGTAGTGAAGCTGGGCAGTTTTTCTTATTCCAGTTCTTAGGGGGAATGCTTTCACCTTTTCCCATTTAGTATGATGTTGGCTGTGGTTTGTCACATATGGCTTTTATTATTTTAAGGTATGTTCCTTTTGTGCCTAGTTTGTTGAGGTTTTTATCATAAAAGGATGCTGAATTTTATTGAATGCTTTTTCTGTGTCTATTGAGATGATCATTCATATATATATATATATATATATATATTTAAGTTCTGTTTATGTGGTGGATCACATACTTACTGACTTGTGTAAGTAGAATCATTTCTCCATCCCTGGGATGAAACACACTTGATCATGGTGAATTATCTTTTTGATGTGCTGTTGGATTCAGTTTGCTGGTATTTTGTTGAGCATTTTTAATTTATGTTCATCAGAGATATTGGTCTCTAGTTTCTTTTTTGTTATACTTTTTCTGTTAGGGAAGCTTCCCTCTTTCTCAATCTTTTGGAATACTTTCAGTAGGACTGGTACCTCAGTTCTTCTCAGAGTGTCTGGTAGAATTTGGCTGTGAACCTGTCTGGCCCTGGGCTTTTATTTGTTGGCATTTAAAAAATGGCAGAGTCAATCTCATTGCTTATTATTGGTCTGCTCAGGACTTCTGTTTCTTCCTGATTCAAGTGAGGAGGGTTGTATGTTTCCAGGAATGTATCCATTTCATCTAGATTTTCTAGTTTGTGTGCATAGAGGTGTACATAGTAGTCTCACATGATCTGTCATTTCTTAGCTGTGTAGTATTAGGCCAATTACTTATCCTCTCTAATCTTTTCTTTCATGTAAAGTGATAATCATACCTCTTTCATAGGATAGTTGTTAAGATAGTCCAGGTGAAGTGTCTTGTATAGTGACTGGTATGCAGTAGGCACTTAAAAGATGCTTGTCTTATTACTGTAAAAATTTAGAGATGTGATTTAAGGCCTAAAGTTATAATAGTTAAAGGTAGTTATAATTATGGAGCTTTTAAAACCTTTATTTAAAGTAGTTGTGAATCTACTTCTCTGCTGTTTTAGTAAATTTGTTGTAGAAATGATTATATAATCTTTTGTGATTCTGGGGCTGTAAGAGTTTGTCTTGGTATGGAGTAAGTAAGCCATTATAATATGAGAATAAGGCAGTACTAACTGTCAGGATATGTGCATTAGTTTTTAGGCAAGCTCACCACCTATACATTCTCCAATTAATAGAATTTGGAGTTATTTTTACTGAAAATAATGAAAGATGAATCTGAAAACTGAGCATATACATTTATAGAATTCAATTGGATGCCTGCTATGCTGCTTATGAGTGAGGTAATGTAACTGTAGCTATATCCCAGTGAAGGTAAAATATCACTAACAACCACTTGAAATTATGTTGCTCAATTCTCCTTAAAATATGCTTTTATTACTGTGTAGCTATAGGGGATGATTACAGGAAAAAGTGTCCATTGCCCAGATATCACAAATACTGAAAACAACAAAAGAATTATTTATTAAATCCTGTATTAATCAAGTTCTCATGATTCAGATGCTTTTTATGTGTTCAGTAGTTACCCTGCTAACACATTACAGAGTACCAGACTGTGTGGTAATAATTTCACTGTACAATACAAGCTAATTTAGTAGCATTCTATTGATGAAAACTTGAATGTATTTATACATGAAAATGTACTTACTCCCTAAAAGAATAAATTTTCTTGTGATAATATGTGCATTTGTTGCACAGTCAGCAGTGACTGTTTTTTTTTATTTTTTATTTTTTTTATTATTTATTTATTTATTATTTTGTTGTTGTTGTTGAGACGGAGTCTCGCTCTGTCGCCCAGGCTGGAGTGCAGTGGCCGGATCTCAGCTCACTGCAAGCTCCGCCTCCCGGGTTTACGCCATTCTCCTGCCTCAGCCTCCCAAGTAGCTGGGACTACAGGCGCCCGCCACCTCGCCCGGCTAGTTTTTTGTATTTTTTTAGTAGAGACGAGGTTTCACTGTGTTAGCCAGGATGGTCTCTATCTCCTGACCTCGTGATCCGCCCATCTCGGCCTCCCAAAGTGCTGGGATTACAGGCTGGAGCCACTGCGCCCGGCAGCAGTGACTCTTAAGAACCATAAAATAAATTTCATGAAGTTCCTTTATAATTAGGCAACAAGAATATGTGGTCCTAGAGTGTATTAGGTTCTCTAGAAGGACAGAACTAATAGAATATATGTATATATGAAGGGGAGTTCATTAAGCTGAATTGACTCACACAGTCACAAGGTGAAGACTCACCATAGGCCATCTGCAAGCTGAGGAGCAGGGAAGCCAGTCCGAGTCCCAAAACCTCAAAAGTAGGGAAGCGAACAGTGCAGCCTCTAGTCTGTGGCCGAAGGCCTGAGAGCCTCTGGCAAACCACTGGTGTAAGTCCAAGAGACCAAAAGCTGAAGAACTTGGAGTCCGATGTTCTTCGAGGGTAGGAAGCATCCACGGGAGATAGATGAAGACTGGAAGCTCAGCAAGTCTGCTCTTTCTGTCTTCTTCTGCTTGCTTTATTCTACACATTTTGGCAGCTGATTAGATGGTGCCACCCAGATTAAGGGTGGGTCTGCCTCTCCCAGGCCACTGACTCAAATGGTAATCTTCTTTGGCAGTAGCCTCACAGAAACAGTCAGAAACATTACTTTGCATCCTTCAGTGCAATCAAGTTGACACTCAGTATTAACCATCACATAGGACAATCATGTGCTTCTGTATTTATAAGTTTGGGTAATCAGTGTAGTGTTTATAAATACATAGTAGAGTAAGTCAGGGGCTTTTGAGTCAGGCTGTCAAGTATTCACTTGACAAAAGTGTCAAAGCCTCTACTGCTTTCTAGTTTTGTTACGTACCTTACTTGGTTTCCTCATCTGTGAAGTGAGAATTACAGTAACAGTATTACTATCCATAAGGTAGCTTCTGGAAGGATTTAATGAATTAATATATTTAAATCATTTAAAGTATACCTGGTGCATAAAGGCCCAATAAGATTTAGATGGTATAGTTGTTACTGTTCTACAGTGTTACAGATGTCTTAAAGTGAACTATTTTTAGAGAACAGTAAAATCAGCTGGGAAAACAGAGGCTTCGTTTTAAGAACCCTAGTATTCCTTTTGCATTTCCACATAGCTATAGAGTGAGAAGATAAAGGGATAGTGGCCTTTTGAAGGAAAGAGGGGAGTAAATATAACTTTAAAGATTTTAATTGGATGGGTGAAATTGTTTATATGTTTTAAGTATAGTCAGTAATTAAATATTTTTTTGAGACTGGACAAAAGTTAAATAAAATAATAGTAATTATATTCAATGTCATAGCAGATTTTAAACCACAGCTTTTTTTTTTTTTTTTTTTTTTTTTGAGACGGAGTCTCGCTCTGTCGCCCAGGCTGGAGTGCAGTGGCCGGATCTCGGCTCACTGTAAGCTCTGCCTCCCGAGTTTACGCCATTCTCCTGCCTCAGCCTCCCGAGTAGCTGGGACTACAGGCGCCCACCACCTCGCCCGGCTAATTTTTTGTATTTTTAGTAGAGACGGGGTTTCACCGTGTTAGCCGGGATAGTCTCGATCTCCTGACCTCGTGATCTGCCCGTCTCGGCCTCCCAAAGTGCTGGGATTACAGGCTTGAGCCACCGCGCCCGGCCTAAACCACAGCTTTTCAAGTTGCCAGTAAATACCACGCAAACGCAAGAGGAGGCTGGTTGTAGTAGCTTACGCTTGTAATCCTAGCACTTTGCGAGGCCAAGGCAGAAGGATCGCTTGAGGCCAGGAGTTCAAGACCAGCCCAGGCAACATACTGAGACTCCATTTTTCAAAAAGGAAAAAGGAAAAATTAGCCCGGCATAGTGGTGTGAGCCTCTAGTCCTAGGTACTCAGGAAGCTGAGACATGAGGATTGCTTGAGTCCAGGAATTTGAGGCTACAGTGAGATGATTGTGCCACTGCACTCCAGCCTGGGCAACAGAGCGAGGGAAAAAAAACCAAAAAACAAGAGGAATGTAAAAGTGCAATGCATTTTACAACGCTATGATTAAAGTGAACTCTATCTTAAATTATATAAAAACTGACTTTGTTTTACTTATTTATTTTTTGAGATAGGATCTCCTCTGTCACCCAGGCTGGAATGCAGTGGCACAGTCTCCTGCTCACTCCAGCCTCTGCCTTCTGGGCTTAAGTGATCCTCCCACTTCAGCCTCCTGAGTAGCTAGGACTATAGATGCGCACTACCATGTCTGGCTAATTTTTGTATTGTTTAATTAATTTATTTTTTTGCTAGAGACAGTGTTTTGCCATGTTGCCCAGGCTGGTCTTGAACTACTGGGCTCAAGGGTTCCACCCATCTTGGCCTCCCAAAGTGCCGGGATTACAGGCATGAGCCTCTGTGCCTGGCACGTACCAAATGAGATTAAAAACTTGCTTTGGGCCAGACATGGCAGCTCGCACTGGTAATACCAGCACTTTGGGAAGTCAAGGCAGGAGGATTGCTTGAGCCCAGGAGTTCGAGACCAGCCTGGGCAATGTAGTAAGACCTTGTCTGTATTAAAAAAGAGAGAGAGAGAGAAAGAAAACAAAACTTGTTTTGCATGTACCAATTGAGAGTATAGTACGTGCTTGAAGGGAAAAAGGTTTAGCTGTTGAACAGCTTTGGGAGAAATAACCAAATTGCTTTGTGGGTATTCCATGCACAAAACTAGGAAAGAGAAATGAATATGGGAAGATTCAAGCTATAATAAGACTTTATGTTCCATGAGAGGAGGATATTACGTATTATAGAATACTGATTTCAGAAGGCAAAAGATATTTACTACTTAGAGTAATTTAGTTAAGAAAAAAGAAAAAAATACAGTAAAATGTTAGATAAGATCCAATTAGAGGCTACCAGGCACTCTTGTGAGGTTTGTTATTGCCTTCTGTGGTTTATCAGTAGCTTAGTGGGAACTATAGAAAAATAATTCAGGCTTTATGTCCAAAATCATAACTCTAACTCCCTCCATTCTTCTCTACTTTCATTAGGTGAAGGAAAGTCTTGCTCAAGGAAAATTTAACAATATGGCCATTTCATAATTAGAAAACTTTATTAATACTGGTGTTAGTTCTTTGACCAGACACTTTTAAACTTAGCGTGTTCATGGCCTTAATTTAGTAAAATATCAGAAGCAGCTGTCTTCATATTAGCGAATAGCCCATAGATTTTTATTAATTTTGTGCATGGTATATTATGGCCATTTCTCTTTATATCATAAAACTATCTGTCATAGAAATGCTTTAATTATGCTGGGTGCAATGGCTTGTGCCTGTAATCCCAGCCCTTTGGGAGGCTGAGGCAGGAGGTTCGCTTGAGCACAAGAGTTTGAAACCAGCCTGGGCAACATAGCACAACCTAGTCTCTTCCCCCACCAAAAAATAGAAAAATTAACTGGGCATGGTGGTGTGTGACTGTGGTTCCAGCTGCAGGGAAAACTGAGGCGGGAGGATTGCTTGAGCCCAGGAGGTTGAAGCTCTATTGAGCCATGATTGCACTGCTACATTCCAGCCTGGGCAACAGAGCAAGTCCCTGTCTCCAAAAAAAAAAAAAAAAAAAAATGCTTTTATTATTTCAGTGGAGAATAAGCTGTTATTTTCTTATGTGATGTGATGCTCATTTCCTTAAATAATACATTAAATTGTTATTTTTTTGTATATGAAATTGAAAAATTGGAATTTTTCTCTTGAATAAGAAACAGAAATGAATTAAACTTATCTCATTACCAATACTAATCATACTATTCTGAATTTCTCTATAGAGAGCATTATAAATATCTCATACTCTTGCTTTTATATTACAAATTTGTATTGTAGGGTGAACAAGATATTTTTTATCTTAAACAGGGTATTTTCCTTTGTGTTTTGTGAATTCCCACCTTTGTTTTTGGCAATGTAGATCACTTACGCTAAAGATTTTAAAAGCCATATTTCACTTTAAGAACTTGAGACCAGAGGTTACAAACTGGTGGTGTGGACAGTGTTTAAAAATTTAAAAAAATTAATTGCCAATATATAAAAACTGGGAGATTTTATTAAAATTTCAGTGTTAAGCAACTTCTGAAAACTCAGAGCTGGCAACATTGCATGGGACCCATGTTCTTTTTGTTTTTTGAGACAGAGCCTTGTTCTGTAGCCCAGGCTGGAGTGCACCGACGCAATCTCAGCTCACTGCAACCTCCGCCTCCCAGGCTCAAGCGTTTCTCTTGCCTCAGCCTCCCAAGTAGCTGGGATTACAGGCACTTGCCACCACTCCTGGCTAAGTTTTGTATTTTTAGTAGAGACAGGATTTCACCATGTTGGCCAGGCTGGTCTTGAACTCCTGACCTCAAGTGATCCGCCTGTCTCGGCCTCCCAAAGTGCTGGGATTACAGGCATGAGCCACCGTGCCTGGCCTCATATTTTTATATGGCAAAATTCAATAGGAGCAGAAATAGCTGTGCCTGTTAGGTGGGACACCCACTATTCACTTTGCCACTCTACACCTTCCCAGTAAAGAATCAATATCTGGTACTTCTGAGCATTGTAACCTCTTCATTAATGCATTTGTTTTTTTGATGTGTGCCTGTTTTGGTAGAATTATCTAGAGAATAAGAAAAAGGGCTGGGTGCAGTGGCTCACTCTGTAATCCCAGCACTTAGGGATGCCAAGCATGTGGATCGCTTGAGCCCAACCTGAGAAACATAGTGAGACTCTGTCTCTCCAAAAACTAAACAAAAATTAGCCAGATGTCATGGTGCTCACTTGTTTTACCAGCTACTCAGGAGGCTGAGGTGGGAGGATTGCTTGAGCCCAGAAGGCTGAGGCATCACTGCACTCTAGCCTGTGTAGCAGAGTGAGACCCTGTCTCAAAAAAAAAAAAAAAAAAAAAAAGGCCCTGGTCTACTTAGACAGTCATTTGTTTTATACAAGCAGTATTTTTCTTTTATGCTTTATTCAAGATAAAGGTATTACATTTTATGTCTGTAACACGAATACAGGGGGTGAACCATGATAGCGGATTGCCTGAGCTCAGGAGTTTAAGACCAGCCTGGGCAACACGGTGAAACCTCATCTCTACTAAAATACAAAAAAAATTAGCTGGGTGTGGCGGCATGGGCCTGTAATCCCAACTACTCAGGAGGCTAAGGCAGGAGAATTGCTTGAACCTGGGAGGCGCAGGTTGCAGTGAACGAGATCGTGCCACTGCACTCCAGTCTGGGCAACAGAGGGAGACTCTGTCTCAAAACAAAACAAAACAAATTCAACTAACTGAAATAAGCTTATAGTAATTTAAAATTCAGGCAAGTATTGCTTCCATAAAGCAATCACCTCAAGAAACCACTTATTCTAAAAGTGCTACTCAAAGCATTTTTGGGGAAAAAAAAAAGGTATATTTCCTTTGAATATTCTCAGAACGACTGTCATCCTTTGAGAGTAGATGCATTTTAATAATAGTAGTACATGTAATTTGACAAAAAAATCAAATGGGACAAATTTTATTAAGTAGTGAGAAACCAGCTCAAAGTCTAACGTGTGAGACTCTGGATGATACCAGGTTTTATCCAGCATCACAGTAAATTTGAACCTCATTAGAAACATTTGTCCAAAGTAAATAGTTCTCTGGAAAAGATGATATTATAAATGTAAGTTTAGGTCAGGCGCTGTGGCTAACACCTGTAATTCCAACAGTGTGGGAGGCTGAGGCAGGTGGATCACTTTGAGCCCAGGAGTTCGAGACCAGCCTGGGCAACATGGCAAAACCTTGTCTCTTAAAAAAAAAGTACAAAATTTAGCCCGGTGTGGTGGTGTGTGCCTGTAGTTCCAGCTACTCAGGAGGCTGAGCCAGAGATCACTTGAGCCTGGGAAGTAGAGGTTGCAGTGAGCCAAGATCATGTTGGCCAGGCACGGTGGCTTATGCCTGTAATCCCAGCACTTTGGGAGGCCGAGATGGGCCGATCACCTGAGGTCAGGAGTTCAAGACCAGCCTGGCCAACATGGTGAAACCTCATCTCTACTAAAAATACAAAAATTAGCCAGGCGCGGTAGCATGCGCCTGTAATCCCAGCTACTTGGGAGGCTGAGGCAGGAGAATTGCTTGAACCTGGGAGGTGGAGGTTGCAGTGAGCTGAGATTGCACCACTGTACTCCAGCCTGGGCGACAGGGCGAAGGTCTGTCTCAAATAAAAAAAAAAAAAAAGAGCATGCCACTGCACTCCAGTCTGGGCAACAGAGTGAGAGCCTGTCAAGAATGAATGAAAGAAAGAAAGAAAGAAAGAAAGAAAGAAAAAGAAAGAAGGAAAGAAGGAAGGAAAAAGGAAGGAAAGGGACTAGTTTACACCCAGCAGCCCTTCAAACCTACCTCCCTCCCCAAATAATATGATACAATGAATTAACCAAAAAACAATAATACCAAAGGATCAGTAACAAAGAAAACTTCAGAGTGATGAAAACCAGGTGACTGCCCTAATCTCATGCCACAAATTTCTAGAAATGTCTTTCAGAAACAGTATTATTTATACCAGATGGAAAGAAAATCATTTGCAGCTTTTTTTTTTTTTTTTTTTAAACCATACACTGTTGTTAGAACCACATAAAGTTTAGAAACTCCTACTGATACGTCACGGGAAGAAGAAAGTTAGTTGGTTATGTAATTCAGTTGTGTCTTGAGGCCACAACAACAAAGCCATAAAAAAAAATATGATTAATTTATTTGTAAAAATATTTATATAAATATATATGTCCTTCCTCTTTAATAAAAGCTCTTAAAAGTAAGTCACAGTTGACTTACTTTTACCTGGAAGAACTCCCCATCTAAGTTGGATAAGGTTTAGAAGTGAGGTCATTAGGTGAGAAAATTGGCAGCAGTCTCGAAATCCTTTTCCCAGCTATATAGCAATTGCTTAAGCCCTTGGCTTCCTGTCCATCTTTGTCAGGTGAAATGAATGAACTAACTAGAGAAACTGATATTATTTACCAGGTAAACTCAAGAAAAAACAATTGCACTAATTGTAGGCTAAAGATAGACCACGTTTGAAATATCCCAGTTGAAAAATTATTTTGAAAACAGACATGAGGCTGGATGTGGTGGCTCATGCCTATAATCCCAGCACTTCGGGAGACTAAAGTGTGAGGATTGTTTGAAGCCAGGCGTTTGAGACCAGCCTGGGGGACATAGTGAGACCAAGTCTCTGCAAAAGAATTTAAAAATTAGGTGGGTGTGATGGTATGCCCCTGTAGTCCCAGCTATACTTGGGAGGCCAAAGTGGGAGGATCACTTGAGCCCAAGAGTTCAAAGCTGCAGTGAATTTTGATCACACCACTGAACTCCATCGTGGCCAACACAATGAATCCCTGTTGCAAAACAAATCAACAAGTAAAAACAGATGAAATGTAATTCACCACATTAACAAAAATAAAGAGAGAAACCTTATCACTTTGATGGATACAAAAAAAGTCTTTGATAATATTCACTAATAGTTCATAATAGGAAAAGCTTCATAATAGGATTTAAAAGGAACTTAATCTGATAAAGACTCTACAAAAATTCTTTTTTTTTTGAGACGGAGTCTCGCTCTGTTGCCCAGGCTGGAGTGCAGTGGCCGGATCTCAGCTCACTGCAAGCTCCGCCTCCCGGGTTCACGCCGTTCTCCGGCCTCAGCCTCCCCAGTAGCTGGGACTACAGGCGCCCGCCACCTCGCCCGGCTAGTTTTTTGTATTTCTTAGTAGAGACGGGGTTTCACCGTGTTAGCCAGGATGGTCTCGATCTCCTGACCTCGCGATCCACCCGTCTCGGCCTCCCAAAGTGCTGGGATTACAGGCTTGAGCCACCGCGCCCCGCCGACTCTACAAAAATTCTATGGAAAACTTTAGGTTGCGCACAGTGGCTCATGCCTGTAATCCCAGCACTTTGGGAGGCTGAGGCTGGTGGATCACCTGAGGTCAGGAGTTTGAGACCAGCCTGGCCAACATGTTGAATGAAACACTGTCTCTACTAAAAATACAAAAATTAGCCGGGCGTAGTGGCGCACACCTGTATTCCCAGCTACATAGGAGGCTGAGGCAGGAGAATTGGTTGAACCTGGGACACGGAGGTTGCAGCGAGCCTAGATCCCGTCACTGCACTCCAGCATGGATGACAGAGTGAGACTCCGTCTCAAAAAAAAAGTTCCATGTCCCTAAAGGCTGTGACATCATAATAACAATAATACGAATTATGATGTAGCAGTACGAGCTGCAGACAAAACCCCTCAGACACCAAAGGGCTTTATTCGGCCAGGAGCATCAGCAGACTTAGGTCTCAAAAAACCGAGCTCTCCGACTGAGCAATTCCTGTCCCTTTTAAGGGCTTACAACTCTTAAGGGGGTCCGCATGAGAGGGTCATGATCGATTGAGCAAGCAGGGGGTACGTGACTGGGGGCTGCATGCGTGGGTAATTGGAACAGAACAGGACAGGGATTTTCACGATGCTTTTCCTTACAATGTCTGGAATCTATAGATAACACAAGCAGTTAAGTCAGGGGCTGATTTTTAACTATGAGGCCCAGGGCGCAGCTCTGGGCTGTCTGCCTGTAGATTTCATTTCTGCCTTTTAGTTTTTACTTCTTTTTTCTTTGGAGGCAGAAATTGGGCATAAGACAATATGAGGGATGGTCTCCTCCCTTTATGATAGACAAGCTATATTAACTTTTTTTCTTTTTCTTTTTTTTTTTTCAGACAGAGTCTGGCTCTCTCATCCAGGCTGGAGTACAGTGGCATGATCTTAGCTCACTGCACCCTCTGCCTCCTGGGTTCAAGTGATTCTCCTGCCTTAGCCTTCCAAGTAGCTGGGACTACAGGCGTGTGCCACCATGCCTGGCTAATTTTTGTAGTTTTAATAGAGACAGGTTTTGCCCTGTTTTCCAGGCTTGTCCTGAACTCCTGGCCTCAAGTGATGAGCTTGCCTTGGCCTCCCAAAGTGTTGGGATTACATGCATGAGCCACTGCGCCCAACCTGCCTTAACTTTTTCTGTTTTTTTTTTTTTGTTTGTTTTAAAAAGCAAAGCTGAGTGCCAGTGGCTTATGTTTTTAATCCCAGTGCTTTGAGAGGCTGGGGTTGGAGAATTGCTAAAGGCCAGAAGTTCAAGGCTGCAGTGAGCTCTAATCATGCTCCTGCACTCGGGCATAGCTAACAGAGCGAGACCCTGTATCTTAAAACAACAAAAAAAACCCAAATGTGTGCTTTAAATAGATAAATTTTATGGTAGGTGAATTATATCTTAATAAAGCCATTTTTAAAAAACACAGATTTGACCCATGGAGAAATTTTGCCACAGAAAGGGGGCATAAATACAGTATTCAAGTGAGGAAGAGTGTTCAGTGTGTTAGAAGAAATTTTAAGTCACTCAAGGGAAGGAGAATTAGCTCCTTTGAAAATAATTTGTGGACATGTTAAAATCACTGCACAGATTTAAAAAAAGATTGTTTTAGGGAGACAGTTGTGAGGCCAGTGCACTTTTGGCTCAGTTGGAATGAATGGGTAAGTGAGTGGGCAAGCAGGATCATTTGGTTGGTGTGGCAGAAGGGAGGAGGGCTCAGGCTTTGGACTCCTCTGGCTATGTTTGACAGTGTGACCTAGTCAGTGAACATAATTCTCTGAGTCTCAGTGTCCTCTTTGAAAAGGAATAATTGCCTTTACTAAGGCAAGTAATTCCAGTTTGACTCCACTGAATAGGTCACACAGCACCTAGAGTCAATCGTTTAGAAAATGTAAATGCTAGGCCGGGCGCGGTGGCTCAAGCCTGTAATCCCAGCACTTTGGGAGGCCGAGACGGGTGGATCACGAGGTCAGGAGATCGAGACCATCCTGGCTAACACGGTGAAACCCCGTCTCTACTAAAAAATACAAAAAACTAGCCGGGCGAGGTGGCAGGCGCCTGTAGTCCCAGCTACTCGGGAGGCTGAGGCAGGAGAATGGCGTAAACCCGGGAGGCGGAGCTTGCAGTGAGCTGAGATCCAGCCACAGCACTCCAGCCTGGGCGACAGAGCAAGACTCCGTCTCAAAAAAAAAAAAAAAAAAAAGAAAATGTAAATGCTTTTCGAAAGCTAAATCCCTTTAAGCATAAATGTCAGTTCCCTTCTTAAATGGGTTCTTATTGGAATATCAGCGACCTATAAAATCCTGAACAATGGACTCCTGCTACCTCTTCACTTTGCTCATTATAATCCCTGCGTTGCTGGTCTTCTTTCACCAAAAGCCTTTCTTAATAGGCTACTGCTCTTCCCTGTCTGGAAACTGTGTTCCCTAGCTCTTGACAAGGTTGGCTCTATCTCTTCCTTGAGGACACTGTTTAAATGTAGCTTCTAATTTATATTTTCACAACAATGTACAAGGATTCCCTTTTCTTCTCATCCACACCAATACTTGTTATCTTTAGTTTTTTTTTTATAATTGCCATCTGACAGAGTGAGAATGTAAGTTAGTATGTCCTATTATGCAAAACTGTATGGAGGTTTGTCAAAAAACTAAAAATAGAATTACTACATGATGCAGCAATCCTACTTCTGAGTATTTACCCAAAAGATTTGAAATCAATTTGTTGAAGAGATGTCTGCTTTCTTATGTTCATTGTAGCATTATTCACAATAGCCAAGTTACGGAATCAACCTAAGTGTTCAGCACATGAATCAATAAAGAAAATGTACACACACACGCATGCACACACACATATACATATTCAGCCTTAAAGAAGGAATTATGTCATTTGTGGCAACTTGGATGGAATTGGAGAATATTTTATTATGCTAAGTAAAATAAGCCAGGCACTGAAAGACAAACACCGTGTGTTCTCACTTATATGTGGAATCTAAAACAGTTGAACTCATAGAAGCATACAGAGACTAGAGGGTTGAGGAAGTGGAGAGACCATGGTTAAAGGGTACAAAATCTCAGCTAAGGGATATATATAATATATATTTTTTAAATTCTGTTGTACAGTGTGGTGAAGATAGTTTTTGTACATTTTTAAATTGCTGAGATAATAAATTTCAAATATTCTTACCACAAAAATGTTAAGTATTTAAGGTAATGGATATGTTAACTAGCTTGATTTAATTATACATTATATTCATAAATTATAACATTACTTTGTACCCCTTACATTTATATAATTATAAATTGTCAACATACAATTAAAAACATTTTTTTAAATAAATGTGTCTTCTAATAAAAGGCTTCCCACCCCTCTGTCTAAAACTCTTCCATGCTGTGCATAGTGACACATGCCTGTAATCCCAGTTTCTCAGGAGGCTGAGGTGGGAGAATCTCTTGAACCCATGTATTCAAGGCTGCATTGCACTGTGATCGCACCTGTGAAGAGCCACTGCACTCCAGCCTGGACTACATAGCAAGAACACATCTCTAAATATGAATAAAATAAAACTTTCCTCTTTGATTTCACCGTAATCCTTAGTTTAGCAGATCTTTGATATGTAGCATGGTCCTGATTTGTGGTTTTTTTATTCATGTGTTGGTGAGGCCCTCTCTACACTAGAAGTTCTGTGAGCAGAGGAGCTATATATGTCAAGTTCACTGTTATATCCTCAGTGGAATAACCCAGTTTTAGTCACATAGGAGGCACTGAATAGTTATTTATTTAAAAAAAAATTTTTTTTTGCCATATACCTACAACCTTCTAACTTTTATTTTTAAGATTAAAACAAAAAATGTTATTGGTTTTTGAGTTTTTTCTTTTTCTTTTTCTTTTTTTTTTTTGGCTCCCAGCAGTAAACAACTACTTTGAGATTTTTTTCTTACGTTTTAAAAATTATTATTATTATTATTATTATTATTATACTTTAAGTTCTGGGGTACATGTGCAAAACATGCAGTTTTGTTACATAGGTATACACGTGCCATGGTAGTTTGCTGCACCCATCAACCCTTCACCTACATTAGGTATTTCTCCTAATGCTATCTCTCCCCTAGCCCCCCACCCCGCAGCAGGCCCCAGTGTGTGATGTTCCCCTCCCTGTGTCTATGTGTTCTCGTTGTTCAACTCCCACTTATGAGTGAGAACATGCGGTGTTTGATTTTCTGTTCTTGTGTTAGTTTGCTGAGAATGATGGTTTCCAGCTTCATCCATGTCCCTGCAATGGTCATGAACACATCTTTTTTTTTATGGCCTCATAGTATTCCATGGCGTGTATGTGCCACATTTTCTTCATGCCGTCTATCATCGATGGACATTTGGGTTGGCTCCATGTCTTTGCTATTGTGAATAGTGCAGCAGAAAACATACGTGTGCATGTGTCTTTATAGTAGAATGATTCATAATCCTTTGGGTATATACCCAGTAATGGGATTGCTGGGTCAAATGGTATTTCTAGTTCTAGATCCTTGAGGAATTGCCACATTGTCTTCCACAATGGTTGAACTAATTTGCACTCCCACCAACAGTGTAAAAGCATTCCTGTTTTACCACATCCTCTCCAGCATCTGTTTCCTGACTTTTTAATGATCCTCATTCTAACTGGCATGAGATCGTGTCTCATTGTGATTTTGATTTGCATTTCTCTAATGACCGGTGATGATGAGCATTTTTTCCATATGTTTGTTGGCTGCATAAATGTCTTCTTTTGACAAGTGTCTGTTTATATCCTTTGCCCACTTTTTGATGGGGTTGTTTGTTTTTTTCCTTGTAAATTTGTTTAAGTTCTTTGTAGATTCTGGATATTAGCCCTTTGTCAGATGGATAGATTGCAAAATTTTTCTCCCGTTGTGTAGGTTGTCTGTTCACTCTGATGATAGTTTCTTTAGATGTGCAGAAAGAAGCTCTTTAGTTTAATTAGATCCCATTTGTCAATTTTGGCTTTTATTGCCATTGCTTTTGGTTTTTTGGACATGCAGTCTTTGCCCATACCTGTGTCCTGAATGGTATTGACTAGGTTTTTATCTAGGATTTTTATGGTTTTAGGTCTTACATTTAAGTCTTTAATCCATCTTGAGTTAATTCTTGTATAAGGTGTAAGGAAGGGGTCCTGTTTCAGGTTTCTGCATATGGCTAGCCAGTTTTCCCAACACCATTTATTAAATAGGGAATCCTTTCGCCATTGCTTGTTTGTGTCAGCTTTGTCAAAGATCATATGGTTATAGATGTGTGGTGTTACTTCTGAGGCCACTGTTCTGTTCCATTGGTCTGTATATTTCTGTTTTGGTCCCAGTGCCATGCTGTTTTGGTAACTGTAGCCTTGTAGTATAGTTTGAAGTCAGGTACCCTGATGCCTCCAGCTTTGTTCTTTTTGCTTAGGATTGTCTTGGCTATGCGGACTCTTTTTTGGTTCTATATGAAGTTTAAAGTAGTTTTTTCCAATTCTGTGAAGAAAATCAGTGGTAGCTTGATGGGGATAGCATTGAATCTATAAATTACTTTGGGCAGTATGGTCATTTTCGCGATATTGATTCTTCCTATCCATGAACATGGAATGTTTTTCCATTTGTTTCTGTGCTCTCATTTCGTCGAGCAGTGGTTTGTAGTTCTCCTTGAAGAGGTCCTTCACATCCCATATAAGTTGTATTCCTAGGTATTTTATTCTCTTAGTAGCAATTGTGAATGGGAGTTTACTCATGATTTGGCTCTCTTGTTTGTCTGTTACTGGTGTATAGGAATGCTTGTGATTTTTGCACATTGACTTTGTATCCTTAGACTTTGCTGAAGTTGCTTATCAACTTAAGGAGATTTTGAGGCATGGTCTCACTCTGTCGCCCAGACTGCAGTGCAGTGGTGTGATGTCAGCTCATTGCAACCACCACCTCCCAGGTTCAAGCAATTCTCGTGCCTCAGCCACCCGAGTAGCTGGGATTACATGCATGCACCACTGCACCTGACTAATTTTTATAGGCGTGAGTTACCACACCCAGCGACAATTTTTTTTTTTTTTTTTTTTTAACTATTTTTAAGAAGACTGGTTCTCACTATGTTGTCCAGGCTGGAATGTAGTGGCTATTGACAGGCCTGATCATCGTGCACGTAAACCTCGAATTCGTGGGCTCAAGTGAGCCTCTCACCACAGCCTCCCAAGTATCTGGGAATACATGTGTGTGACACCACACCTGGCTTCACAAAATATTTGTTGATTGAACTAGGAACACTGAATAAATGTAGTGGTTTGTATTTTTCCTTTTTGACACCTGGAAATTATCCAAACTCCTTCAGTAATTGCTATTATTCTTGAAGGTTCATTTATGTAGAAATAGTATTTAAAAATGCGTATGTAAGCTGGGCACGATGGGTCACACCTGTAATCCCAGCACTTTGCAAGGCTGAGGCAGGCGGATCACCTGAGGTCAGGAGTTCGCAACTAACCTGACCAACAAAGTGAAACCCCATCTCTACTAAAAATACCAAAATTAGCTGGGCATGGTGGTGCTTGCCTGTAATCCCAGCTACTTGGGAGACTGAGACAGGAGAATCCCGGGAGGTAGAGGTTGCAGTGAGCTGAGATCGTGCCACTGCACTCCAGCCTGGATAACAGAGCGAGACTGTCTCAAAAAAAAAAAAAAGTGAATAAAATAAAATGCATATGTATGTATGTTTTTCTTTTTTCCTTTTTTTTTCTTTTTGAGATGGAGTCTAGCTCTCTTGCCAGGCTGGAGTGCAGTGGCACGATCTCGGCTCACTACAACTTCTGCCTCCTGGGCTCAAGTGGTTCTCCTGCCTCAGCCTCCCGAGTAGCTGGGATTACAGGCACGTGCCACCACACCCAGCTAATTTTTGTATTTTTAGTAGAGGTGGGGTTTCACCATGTTGGCCAGGATGGTCTCAATCTTCTGACCTTGTGATCTGCCTGCCTCGGCCTCCCAAAGTGCTGGGGATTACAGACGTGAGCCACCGTGCCCAGCCTCTTTTCCTTTTTTTTTGAGATAGAGTCTTTCTCTGTCACCCAGGCAGTAGCATAGTCATAGCTCACTGCAACCTTGAACTCCTAGGTTGAAGGGATCCTTTCACCTCAGCCTCCCAAGCAGCTGGGACTACAGGTACACACCACCGTGCCCAGCTAATTTTTTTTTTTTTTTTAGAGAGACACGGTCTCACCACATCACCCAGGTTGGTCTTGAACTGCTGGGCTCAAGCAGTCCTTCTGTCTTGACCTTCCAAAGTGCTGGGATTACAGGTATGAGCCACCACACCCAGTCTTTTTTTTTTTTTTTTTTTAAACAGTTATTTAAATCTTCTTTTCTTGTACAAGATACAGTACATTTCACATATGGCCCTTTTCCTGTTGGAGAAGGTGAATCAAGTGGAGGGAAGTAAATTGATATTGAGGCTGAGAATAAAATTGCAGATTTCTAGCCTGATTTTTCTACCTCTCACCTACTTTGTGCCTATGTAAATAGGCTGTTTATTCATCGCCAGGAAAAAGTGAAATAGGAGCTGACTATTGACAATTCCAGAAAGCACCCAGATAAGAATACTTAGAATTGAATCTAAAACAAAACCTACCGACCTCTTTTTTGGGGAGAGACGGGGTCTGTCTGTCTCCCAGGCTGGAGGGTAGTGGTGTGATCACACAGCCTTGACCTCCTGGGCTCAAGTGATCTTCCTGCTTCAGCTACCCAAGTAGTTGAGACTACAGGCATGTGCCACCCTCCTAATTTAAAAAAAGTGTCTGTTTGTAGAGATGGGGTCTTAGTATGTTGACCAAGCTGGTATTGAACTCTTGGGCTCAAGCGATTCTCTTGTCTTGACCTCCCAGAGTTCTAGGATTATAGGCATGAGCCACCACACCTGGCCAAAATCAGTTTCTTGGCTATAAGTTTTCATCTTTTGATGTTCTCTTATGCCATTTAAAATGGGTGAAAATTTGGGTTATAGTTTTCTAATGACTGTTGCCTTTTCACAGTGATCACAATGGTAACACATGGCACATAATTAGGGCAGGATGTACCTTAAATGTCTGTTTCCCGAAACAAGCAATTACAGTGCCCTTCTTATGTACTCCTTTTAGCAACTCGCCATAGCACTAATCACAATGCATTGTAATTGCTTGTTTACTTGTGTAGTAGCTCTAGTAGCTTGGTGAAGGTTGTCACATTCACCATTTTATTTGCAGGGTACTTGTGACAGGTACTGTAGTCATGGTACTTGTGATTATCTTTTTCTTTCTACTCAGAATGATGGCAAGAATTATGATGTCTGGAGTTTGGATTTTTTTAGCCTTATGAGATCTGTTCATTGGTTGAAAACCAAGATTGAGAACTCATTTTTATGTGTAAGTGAGTGTGTGTGTGTGTGTGTGTGTGTGTGTGTTTTATTCACTAAGTCTTTGGGAACTTACCATGCTAGGCCCTGCAAATAAAATGGTGAATGTGACAACAGTTTTTACCTTCACAGAGCTAATACAAGAGTAAACAAGCAATTACAGTGCCCCTCTTATGTACTCCTTTTAGTTAATTCACCATAACAGTAATCACACTGCACTGTTTGTTTGTTTTGGGAAACAGATATTTAAGGTGAAAACTAAATATGAGCATAAGTTAACATAATGAAGAGCAGAGATAAAGGGGGATCCAGGTCCAGGGCCCTTTGGAAGCCTTGAAGTAAGTTTGATGTTCATTAACATAAAATGTAAGGGAACAGTTTAACAGAAATTAAGCGGAAGAGGTAAGCAAGTGCCAGATCTGGAATGACCTTAAGCCATGTAAGGATTTTGTTTTATACTAAAGAAAGTCAGAAGACTGGAAGAGGCTGCTAGAGAGTTGAGGGTCCTCAGAGGTTGATGAAATCATAGAACAAGTACAATGAGAGTAAATGAGTGAGAGAGCTGGAAGGCAAATAAAATCAAAGTGCCACTGTATTTTGCTTTGGCTCCCTTACTTTAATAATGAACAGTTCTTCTAAAAATGTGTATGTAACTAGTGGGCATTGTAGCTCATGCCTGTCATCCTAGCACTGTGGAAAGCCAAGGCTGGAGCATCTCTTGAACCCAGGAGTTTGAGACCAACCTGGGCAATATAGTGAGACCTCATCTCTACCAAAAAAAAAAAAAAAAAAAAGCACAACAGGTAGAACAGACGAATTTATGACATTGAGATTAGTTGTTTTCACTGATAAAAGTAAGGGATCTGAAGATGTAAGCCCAAAGACATAAATTTTATTTATAATTTACTTTTTAGTTATAGGATCCAGTTATTTCCAGAGATCAACATTATAAAGAAATAAGATAAAAATAAGTATTACAGATTAAGTGGACAGTGTTTTCTGTGCCTTTTTGGCAAGTACAATACAAAGAATATTTTTTCCCCTGACCACGTAAGAGTATGTTGCTGACAGGCTGGGTGCGGTGGCTCACGCCTGTAATCCCAGCACTTTGGGAGGCTGAGGCGGGTGGATCACGAGGTCAGAAGATCAAAACCATCCTGGCTAACATGGTGAAAGCCTGTCTCTACTAAAAATACAAAAAATTAGCCAGGCGTGGTGGCGGACGTCTGTAGTCCCAGCTATTCGGGAGGCTGAGGCAGGAGAATGGCGTGAACCCAAGCGGTGGAGCTTGCAGTGAGCCAAGATCGCACCACTGCACTCCAGCTTGGACGACAGAGTGAGACTCCGTCTCAAAAAAAAAAAAAAAAAAAGTCGCTTACAAGATGTTTCATAAATCCTAGTACTTTAGTATACTACTAAAATGTAGTCTGAAGATTAGATATACTGTGGTGTGTGTGTATATATGTATGTATATGAAATATAGTAGTATATACTAAATACAGACAGGGTTTCGCCACGTTGTCCAGGCTGGTCTTGAACTCCTGGCCTCAAGTGATCCACCTGCCTCAGCCTCCCAAAGTGCTGGGACTACAGGCGTGAGCCACCGCGCCTGGACAGTATTTTGTAGTTTTGAGCATAGATTTTTTTATACAGGTTTTGTAATATAGCTTCCTAAGTTTCTTGTTGCTTTTTTTAGATAGAATTATTATTTTAATTAACAGGCTTTATTTTTAAATTCTTTAGGTACAGTTTTAGGTTTACAGAGAAATGGAGTGGAAAGTACAGAGTTCCTATATATTCCCTAACACTCTTCCACCCCCGTTTTCCCCTATTATTAACGTCTTGCATTACTATGGTATGTTTGTAGTAGGTAATGAACCAATATTGGCACATTATTAACTAAAGTTGGTAGTTTACATTAGATAGAATGTATTACACTATTTGTATTATACATTCTAGGGATTTGGACAAATGTATAATGGCATGCATCTACCATTACAGTATCATACAGAATAGTTTTCCTGCTCTAAAAATCCCCTGGGTTCCACCTGTTCACCCGCTCCCCTCCTCACTCAGAATATCTGGCAACTATTGATCTTTTTACCATCTCCATAGTTAGGACTTTTCTAGAATGTCATGAATTTGGAATGTAGTATTTAGCTTTTTCAAATGGATTTCTTTCACTTAGCAGTATGCATTTTAGGTTGTTCTATGTCTTTTTGTAGCTTTGAATAATTCATTTCTTTTTATTACTGAACGGTATTCCATTGCATAGCTATACTGCAAATTTGTTTATTCATTCACCTATTGAAGGAAATCTTAGTGTTTTCATTTTTTGACAATTGCAAGTGAAGCTGCTGTAAACATTTAGGTGGTGGTTTTTATGTGGACTTAAGTTTTCATTTCATTTTGGTGGATACCAAGAAATACGATTGCTGGGTCATAGGTAAGAGTATGTTTAGTTACATAAGAAACTGCCAAACTTTCTTCCAAAATAGCCATACCATTTTGCATTCTCACCAGCAGTGAATGAGAGTTCCTGTTGCTCCATATCTTCCTTAGCATTTGATGTTGTCAGTGTTTTGGATTTTCACTATTCTAGTAAGTGTATAGTGGTATCATTGTTTTAATTTGCAATTCTCTTGTGACCTATGGTATTGAGCATATTTTCATGTATTTATTTTCCATCTGTATATCTTCTTTGATGAGATGTCTGATTCAAATCTTTTGCTTATATTTTAACTGGGTTGTTTTCTGATTGTTGAGTTTTAAGAGTTTTGTATATTTTAAATAACAGGCCTCTCTATCAAGTAAGTGTTTTGTAAATATTTTCTCCTAATCATTGGCTTGTCTTTTCATTCTCTTAGCAGTGTCTTCCCCAGAGCAGAAGTTTTTAATTTTAGTGAAGTTAAACTTAACAATTTCTTCTTTCATTGATCATGCTTTTGTTGGTATGTCTAAGAAGTCATTGTCAAACCCTAAGTCATTTAGATTTTTTCCTATGGTATATTGTAGGAGTTTTATTTTGTGTTTTATATTTAGGTTGTGATCCATTTTGATTTTATTTTTGTGAAAGATGTAAGGTCTATGTCTAGATTATTTTTGTTTGTTTGCAAGTATATATCTAACTGTTGCAGCACCATTTGTTAAAAAGACTATCCTTTCTCCATTGAATTGCCTTTGCTCCTTTGACAAAGATTGGTATGTTTGTGTGAATCTATTTTTGTATGAATAGACTATATTTGTTTGAATCTATTTCTGGACTTTCCATTCTGTTCCATTGATTTGTGTATTTATTTTTATTTTTTGTCAATACCACACTGTCTTGAGTGCTGTAGCTTTATAGTAGTTGTTTATTTATTTATCTTTATTTATTTATTTATTTTGGTGACAGGGTCATACTGAAGTGGTGCAGTGGCACTATCATAGCTCACTGCAACCTTGAACTCCTGGGCTCAAACAGTCCTCCCAGTTCTGCCTCCTCAGTAGCTGGTTCCATAGGCATGCACCACCTTGCCTGGCCGATTTTTATTTTTATTTTGTAGAGACAGGATCTCGTTTTGTTGCCCAGGCTGGTCTTGAACTCCTGGGCTCAAGTGATTCTCCCACTGTGGCCTCCCAACGCACTGGGATTACAGATATGAGTTACTGCACCTGGCCTTTTGTTTTGTTTTGTTTTGTTTTAGCTTAAATGCATTTCAAGCCTTGTATTGGTACTTAAATTGTCCTACAGTGTCTTTTAATTTGTCCTATAGTTTTTGATAGTTTTATAAACACATATTCATGTGTGCACATGAGCACACAGATACCATTTTTGCTTAATGTTTGCTAAATACTTACCCTGGGTGTGATACTGCTTTTGAAACTTACTCTGTGTTTTAAACATCAGGTTAGGCTTTGATCTCATTCTTTGAAAAGCTTACAAATTGGAATAGCAGATATTGGTACAAAAACCATTGGCAACCCAACATAAGGGGAAATTTGTTGGGATGTTTCTTAGAATAATTTTTATCCTTGACCAAAAAAATTTAAAAGAAAAAAGACAAGGAGAAAGACTTTTGTTTTTGTCGTATTATTTCTGTTTTGGACAGTAGCATGGGAAGTGATGCCTGAAGCTGAAACTCATAACCAAGAAACAGCAAGCATGAGGACTAAAAGCAATATGTGGTGGATGAAGAAGTAGTAGATCAGAAAGAGCCTGGTTTGCTTTTGAGTTTCACATACACTTACCATATGATCCAGCAGTCCTATACCTATAAATAAGTTCATCATAAGTTGTGTAAGAAGAGAGATTTAGAAGCCTGGCACTCTCTCTTTTGATTATTAACAAAAACCCAGAGTGTTTTGACTTTGAAATTTAAATATTTATGTGCCTCACTTTTGATAAAGCCAATATATGAGAATCTGAAATACACAAACAGTAAATTAGTGAAACTTTTTTTGATGCTTTTATAATATGACTTAATTTTCTTTTAGACTTCATGAAACCTCCCATATACTGTTTTACATGAATTTAAGTAGAGAGTTCAAATGATACGCCAAAGAGTTTGTAATTGAGCAGAGGGTAGTGATAAAGAAATAGGATTCTAAAAAACTTAGTAACTTTAATTTCTTAAATGAGAGATGCCACATAAAGTAGTATTGGATATTATTCATCTTTCTTTCTTTTTTTGAGGTGGAGTTTCGCTCTTTTTGCCCAGGCTGGAGTGCAATGGCGCGATCTCAGCCCACTGCCACCTCCGCCTCCCAGGTGAAGCGGTTCTCCTGCCTCAGCCACGCAAGTAGCTGGGATTATAGGCGCCTACTACGATGTCTGGCTAATTTTTTTTTGTATTTTTAGTAGAGACAGGGCATCACCATGTTGGCCAGGCTGGTTTTGAACTCCTGACCTCAGGTGATCTGGCCACCTCGGCCTCCCAAAGTACTGGGATTTTAGGCATGAGCCACTGTGCCCGGCCTCATCTTTCATAATTATAGATTGAGCAATGCTTATGTCCCATGCATAGATTAGAAAATTGACACAGCACCTTTAGTGTCAGTTTTTGTCATGGTTGTGGGAAGTAAAGTGATTGTTCTGTTCTACAAGTAGGTGTTATGAACATTTTTCCCCAGCTGAGTGAGATTTTTGACTATTTTTTTTTTTTTTTTGACAGGGTCTTGCTCTGTCATCCATACTGGAGTGCAGTGACACAATCATGGCTCACTGCATCCTTGAACCTCCCAGGCTCAAGCAGTCCTTCAACTTCAGCCTCCCCAAGTCACTGGGACCACAGGTGTGCACCACCATGCCCAGCTTTTTTTTTTTTTAATTCCTTAAGACGGGGTTTTGCTCTTGTCGCCCAGGCTGAAGTGCAATGGCGCGATCTCGGCTCACTGCAACCTCCGTCTCCTGGGTCCAAGAAATTCTCCTGCCTCAGCCTCCCGAGTAGCTGGGATTACAGGCCGGCACAACCACGCCTGGCTAATTTTTTTGTTTTTAGTAGAGACGGAGTTTCGCCATGTTGGCCAGGCTGGTCTTGAACTCCTGACCTCGGGTGATCCACCCGCCTTGGCCTCCCAAAGTGCCAGGATTATAGGCATGAGCCACCGTGCCTGGCCCTAATTTTTAAATTTTTTGTAGACATGGGGTCTCCCTATGTTGCCCAGGCTCATTTCAAACTTCTAGGCTCAAGTAATCCTTCTACCTTGGCCTCCCAAAGTGCTGGGATTACATGGACGAGCCACCACGCCCAGACAGTTTTTGGCTTTCTATAGGGTTTTTTTTTTTTAAATTTTTAATATATATTTTTTAAATTTAATTTTTAATTTTTTAATTTTTTATTTTTTAGAGACAGGGTCTTTCTGTGTTGCCCAGGCTGGAGTTCAGTAGCTATTTACTGGCATGATAATAGCACATTCCAGCCTTATACTCCTGGGCTTGAGCAGTACTCCCATCTCAGCCTCCCAAGTAGCTGGGGACTATAGGCATATACCATTGCACCTGGCTTCTACAGGTTTTTAGAATTCTAATTCTTCTAATACATACATGTAAGTAAACATGGATAATGAGGGCTATGTGTGATTAGTCCACCTAATGTTATACTAGTCTAAGTGCAATGGAAGAAATTAATGCAAAGTATTATAAAAATAACATCCATTTGTTGGAAGAAACAGAGTGAGCAAAAATGAAAAATGTGAAGAGAAATAGACAATGTAATACAGTTTCCAGATCTTATAAATGAGGCTATCATAGTGATAATTTTTGAAAATTTGTGAGTTCTTGAATACTTATAAATTCACTGAATTGGACTAAGACACATTCTGCCTCTGTCCTCATATTAATTTATAATGGAAGGAAATATAGTTGGCAGTCTCACACATAGACATACTCCCAGTAATTATGATTTTTTTTCTCTTTCTAATATCATTTGAGGGATTTGGATTAAAGACGAGGATAATCAGGGGATAATGGATATAGTTGGAAATAGGAGAAACGATAAGGAAATATGAATTCTTAATGTTGTTCATGTAGGAAGTTCAGTAGTTGCTGACCTCCTTTCATTGCTTTGATTTTTTTTCCTTTACAGAATATACATTATAAATGGAAATCTATTGTAAAGCAAAACAAACAAAAAATGAAAATAAGCAGTTTATTTAAACTATAATAGAGCAAACAGAAGCCAGGCACGGTGGCTGATGCCTGTAATCCCAGCACTTTGGGAGGCCAAATGGGTGGATCACCTGAGGTCAGGAGTTTGAGACCAGCCCAGCCAACATAGTGAAACCCCATCTTTACTAAAAATACAAAAAATTAGCTGGGTATGGTGGCAGGCATCTGTAATTCTAGCTACTTCGGAGGCTGAGACAGGAGAATCGCGTGAACTTGGAAGGTGGAGGATCTCGCCATTGCACTCAGCCTTGGCAACAAGAGTGAAACTCCATGTCAAAAGTAAATAAATAAAGCAAGCAGATTGTATTATTGGATTATGTGCCCACTTGTACAGTCAGCTGACAGCTTTTTGCCTGTTACTTTAGTAGGGAATTACAGGTATCCTCAGGAAGTTTAGAGTGTAGGCATCTTTGCTCTGTTGTGTAACTGGTGATGATAACCAAACATTTGTTCTAATTCTCTTAAGTTTTCTGTCTTTCTTTTTCTTTCCTTGCTCCCTCCCTCCCTTCCTTCTTTCTTTCCTTTTCTCAGAATGTCACTCTGTCACTCATGTGGGAATACAGTAGCACGAGCTTGGCTCACTGCAACCTCCGCCTCCTGGGTTCTAGCTGTTCTCCTGCCTCAGCCTCCCGAGTAGCTGGGATCACAGGTGCCTGCCACCACGTCCAGCTAATTTTTATATTTTTAGTAGAGATAGGGTTTTGCCATGTTGGCCAGGTGGTCTCAAACTCCTGACCTCAGGTGATCTGCCTGCCTTGGCCTCCCAAAGTGCTGGGATTACAGGCGTGAACCACCACACCCAGCCTTCTCTTCCCTTAAGTTTGAAGGAAAACATTTATGAAAGTGAAATATAAATGTGTGTTTAGTATGTGATTAGTGGTAACAGCATTTTTTTTTTTTGTTAAGAATACTCACATGGATAATCAAATATAGCATCAAAATTATCTCATTGCAAACATTTGTGCTGGGCTCAGTCCTGAATTTGGACACTGCAGAATTCTGGTAGAGATGAATGTTATGTTTAAGATTTTTTGTTTTTGTTTTTGTTTTTTTGCTTTATTTTCACTTTGGGGTTCTGCAAAGGATCTCTTTTTGGCGCTCTGTCATTGCATACTCAGTATACAGCAAAAACCACCAAAAGTTTAGCTTTTCAGAATTTTAGGACTACTTAATACCAATAGAGTTTTGGAAATTCCTTCATAGAGGTTGTCTGTGTTGATTGGTAAGTGTAGAATACATAATTCTTGCCGGTACTTGGTAAATGGTGGGGATAGGGGAATGGGGCAGTGAATAGTCTAATTTCTTATAAGTCTTGGCAAAATTAAAAGGAAGAGCTTAAAGTTAAATCGTCCTCAGTTTCTTTAACTTGGTTTCAGCACTGCTATGTATTTCTGTTAGCCAGTGATGAAAAAAACAACAATTGTCTTTCTTTTTGGTCATATGTACATTACTAGAAGAAAGCATTTTATATTTAAGGCTTGTGTGTTTCCTTAGCTTCTATGGTTTGCAGCCTCCTGAGCTTATGATACCATGTGAATAACTAATCTAGATGTTAAACTGTTGGAGGATAGAAAACCAAAACCCATTTCAGGAAGCTATGCATTTTGCTCACCTTTGGATAGGATTCATTCTAATTAGTAGAGACTTTCTGAATTTGTTTTAAAATTTAATTTTTAACTACGTGTTTTCTTGATTTTTACCTAGGTTACAAGATGTTCAACTAAGCCTGAGACCTAGTGACTACATTTCATACGGGAACAAATCAATGGTTTTTCATCTCCCGGAGATACATTAGAAACAAATATGGTGCTAAAAGAACTCCTTACCTTTCTCTGACTACAATTTATTTGGACATACTTTTGTATTGAAGAGAGGTATACACACTGAAGCTACTTGCTGTACGGAGACTTTGTCCTGTAGGATCATGGACCATCCTAGTAGGGAAAAGGATGAAAGACAACGGACAACTAAACCCATGGCACAAAGGAGTGCACACTGCTCTCGACCATCTGGCTCCTCGTCATCCTCTGGGGTTCTTATGGTGGGACCCAACTTCAGGGTTGGCAAGAAGATAGGGTGTGGGAACTTCGGAGAGCTCAGATTAGGTAAGAACTTGGTTATGTCAGTGACTTCTACTAACAACAATACCTATAATAAGCCTTGGTGTGTTTCAAGACAAGCCGTTTGTAGTTTTGCAAGAAATGTTTCTTAAGGAGAACCTATTGTTATAGGAAATAATTTATGAAGGGGCACTATGGTCATTATCAATTATTTGTTATCCAGGGCTCATCTGTCTTTATGTGTGTGCAATGGGCTTTTAAATTTTCTACCAGTTCTGAGATTTTCTGATGAACATAGAGTTGCATACAGGTATCAGTAAAGTGCAGACTCTGATTTAGGAGGTCTGAGGTGGAGCCCCAGATTCTGCATATTTTTGCAAACTCCAGGTGATGCAGATGCTGTTGGTCCTTTAAGAAGGGCATAAGGCTTGCTTTAATTCAGACTCTGCCTCCCGGGTTCACGCCATTCTCCTGCCTCAGCCTCCCAGGTAGCTGGGACTACAGGCGTCCACCACCACGTCCGGCTAATTTTTTTTGGTATTTTATTAGAGATGGGGTTAGCCAGGATGGTCTTGATCTCCTGACCTCGTGATCTGCCCGCCTCGGCCTCCCAAAGTGCTGGGATTACAGGAGTGAGCCACTGCGCCCAGCCATTTATATACTTTTTAATGGCTCTCCCTTGATGAGTGAGATAGAGAAAACAGAAGGCTGTATAAATATATGAAGTTAGGCCGGGCGCGGTGGCTCAAGCCTGTAATCCCAGCACTTTGGGAGGCCGAGACAGGGCGGATCACGAGGTCAGGAGATCGAGACCATCCTGGCTAACATGGTGAAACCCCATCTCTACTAAAAAACACAAAAAACTAGCCAGGCGAGGTGGTGGGCGCCTGTAGTCCCAGCTACTCCAGAGGCTGAGGCAGGAGAATGGCATAAACCCGGGAGGCGGAGCTTGCAGTGAGCTGAGATCCGGCCACTACACCCCAGCCTGGGCGACAGAGCAAGACTGTCTCAAAAACAAACAAACAAACAAACAAACAAAAATATATATATGTATATGAAGTTGGAGATTAGCTTGGAGAATGTGGAAGGGTCATCTTTGAGGCTAAAGTATTTTCTTTTTCTTCATAGCTCTTGAGACTGTGGATTAATATGAAGACTCATTTTAAGAAACTTTGGCTCTTGTGGGGAATGGTGGGAGGGTGGGAACATAATGTAATTATGTTTTTACCTCTCTTACTTCCTTTTTTTTTTTTTTGAGATGGAGTGTTGCTCTGTCACCCAGGCTGGAGTGCAGTGATGCCATCTCAGCTCACTGCAACCTCCACCTCCCAGGTTGAAGTGATTCTTTTGCCTTAACCTCCAGAGTAGCTGGGACTACAGGCATATGCCACCATGCCCAGCTTATTATTATTATTATTTTTTGTATTTTTATGGAGACGGGCTCTTGCCATGTTGGCCAGGCTGGTCTCGAACTCCTGGCCTCAAGTGATCCACCTGCCTCGGCCTCCCAAAGTGCTGGGATTACAGGCATGAGCCACTGCGCCTGACCACTTCTGCTATTTATGATGGTCCTGCATAGAGAACATGGACAAAATCTTACCTCTGATCCCTCATAGAGAACCTTGGAGAAACATCACCATACTAGTCAGAGACCATTTGAATTTAAGAATGATGAGAATGGATTTATTTTTACTGTTAGAAGGCTGGTAACCTGGAGATTTAGGATTTAATTAGGGTAATGAAAGGGTCTTTATATTCAGAATTGTGTTCAGGTTAGCAAAGCCAGCAGATGCTACTTATAATAGGAGTAAGATGTGTAATTTCATACTGCTTTACTTTCTAGCAATTACAGAGTTGCTTTAATGAATAGTTTTGTGAATATTTCTTCATGTCATAGACTGACTTTAACATCACAGTACTACTTGGATGGATTAAATAATTATGACACAAACATCCACAAAATGATAGCTAAGAGGCAGTTTCTAATGCATCTAAATCTTTGAAATCTCAAAACATCAGACAATTGTTTCATTTCTGTGAAAGTGAAGAAAAACCTTGGTGAATTAAAAGTGGAAATCTATTTAATCACTTTAGTCTAGATTTGTATTATAAGTTTACATGGGAATGGAAAAATTCATTCAGTTAAAAGCTTACATTTATAGCCCATATGTATTTTCAGAGTAGTATTGTGTTTTGTTTCCTCTTTGAATCTGAGATAATTTTGATGTTTCTCATTTGGACTTGCTTGTAGTCAGAAGAACTTGTCTTTCTTTTCAGGTGCTTTTACTCTTCTCTGCTTGTCAAGTTTTCATTAGCCCTGGGACCATACCGTTATGGCCTTGTATCTAGAAAAGATACTTTCAGAATTGTTTGGCTTCTTCCTAACAATAGAGCGGGCTGCATACTGCATTCCGTCATTTTATTGCTTTAATATTACTGAGGAGAAGATTGTATCCTACAAAATTCCAAAGTCAAGGCAGGTGCAGTCAGGCCTCCATCATGGCTACCACCTACAAGGCCCTGCTTCTCTAAACTAATTTCCTTTCTTAGACACACAGTCTCTCAAACAGCCAAGTGCATTTCTTCTTATTGTCTCTTTTTTTTTTTTTTTTTTTTGAGACAGGGTCTTGCTCTGTTGCCCGTACTGGAGTACAGTGGCATGATCATAGCTCACGCAGCCTCCAGCCCCTGGACTCAAGCGATCCTCCTACTTCAGCCTACTTAATAGCTGGTGCATAAGAACACACCCAGCTTATTTTTTTATTTTTAAATGTTTTGTAGAGATGATGTTTCACAGCCTGGTCTCGAACTCCTGGCCTCAAGCAATTTTCCTGCTTCAGCCTCCCAAAGTGTTGGGATTACAGATGTGAGCCGCCATGCCTGACCAACCATGTGCATTTCTGCTTCAGAGACTTTACACTTGCAATTCCTTCTGCTTGCAGAATTATTTCCCTAAAATTTTGCATAGTGGGTTGTTTCTCATCCTTTAGGCCTCAGCTTATGTCTTACCTTCTCAGAGAAACATTCTATCACTTCTTCCTCATTCCCATTTAAAATAGCACGTTTCTCCTGTAGCACATTCTGTCTCGTCAAACTGCTTTATTTTATTCATTGCATTCATCACTATCTGAAATGACCATATATATGTATGTTTCCCTATTAATTGCCTCTCCTTACTTGAATATAAGCCCTTTAGAGGGCAGGGGTTCTTTCTGTCTTGTTTACTGTTATTTATGAGATGGAAGGATAAAAAGCTGATGAATAGGAAGAGGGGGGAAATAAAGCATACTTTCCTTTGGGCTCCAGGTTTATGTGGGGGTGGTGGCACATAGTACACCTATTGATTCCAAACAGCAAAAGAAAAAAAAAAGTAACGATAGTGCATTTTGGTTCTCTGCAAATGTTTCCACCCTATTCTACAGCTTTTTTGGTTTTTTTTGGTTTTTTTTTTTTTTTCTTTTTTTGAGACGGAGTCTCGTGCTGTGTCACCCAGGCTGGAGTGCAGTGGCGCGATCTCGGCTCACTGCAAGCTCCGCCTCCCAGGTTCACGCCATTCTCCTGCCTCAGCCTCCGAGTAGCTGGGACTACAGGCACCCGCCACCACGCCCGGCTAGTTTTTTGTATTTTTAGTAGAGACGGGGTTTCACCATGTTAGCCAGGATGGTCTCGATCTCCTGACCTCGTGATCCGCCCGCCTCGGCCTCCCAAAGTGCTGGGATTACAGGCTTGAGCCACCGCGCCCGGCCTTTCTACAGCTTTTTTGTTTGTTTGTTTGTTTGTTTGTTTTGTTTAGGTGGAGTTTCACTCTTTTTTCCCAAGCTAGAGTGTGTTGGCACAATCTCAGCTTACTGCAACCTCTGCCTCCCAGGTTCAAGTGATAGTTTCCTGTCCCAGCTTCCCAAGTAGCTGGGATTACAGGTGTGTGCCACCATGCCCATCTAATTTTTTATTTTTAGTTGAGGCGGGGTTTCACCATGTTGGCCAGGCTGGTCTTGAACTCCTGACCTCAGGTGATCCACCCACCTCAGCATCCCAAAGTGCTGGGATTACAGATGTGAGCCACTGCACCCAGCCCCCATTATACATTTAACAACTATTTCTTGAATATTTACTGATACTAGACTCTGGGAAGGATAGAAATAACAAGATATAGTTATTGTCCCTACAAATACCACAGTCTAGTGGTAGATAGAAAAAAGCAAGTTGCAATACAAAGTGATAATACAGCAGATTGTGGGCTGGGTGTAGTGGCTTATGCCTGTAATCCCAGCACTTCGTGAGACCAAGGCAGGCAGATTACTTGAGCTCAGGATTTCAATACCAGTGTGAGCAACGTGGCAAAACCTCGTCTCTATAAAAAATACAAAAATTAGCTGGGTATGGTGATATGCATCTGTAGTCCTAGCTACTTGGGAAGCTGAAATGGGAGGATGGCTTGAGCCTGGGAGCCTGATGCTACCATGAGCCAAGATCACATCACTGCACTCCAGCCTGGGTGACAGAGTGAGACCCTGTCTCAAACAAACAAAAAACCAGATTGTATAGAAACTACGTTGGCAGAGAAGGTTAATAAAGGCTTCAAAGAGGAGGTTTGATTTGATGATAGGACAGGATTTCTGCTGGTAGACATAAGGAAGAAGAACTTGTGCAGGATACACAATCACTAGATATTATGCAAGTGCCCAGCATATCACAGCAGCATTTAGTTATACGTGACTGGGTCATAGGATGTGAAGTGAAAGAAAAGTAATAGAATGAAGTTTTTAGGTAAGTTGGGATGAAATTGTGAAGTGTTTGCATATATTAAAGCATTTGGACTTTATCCTGTAGGCAATGGGGTTGAATCATCAGAGGTCTTACAACACGGTGACATGATCTAGTTTATATTCCAGAAAGAGAATTCAGGTTGTATTGTAAGATTAGATCAAATAGGAAAGAAGTTGACATCTTGTAGGTTTTGCTCTAATTGTAATATTTATCATGTTGTACTTTATTCTTCCATTTCTCTCTCCCAAGATAGGTGTAATGGTATTACTTTGCTTTATTAGTCCTCATATTCTAATTCCTTTCACTGTGTGTGGTATGTAATGGGTACTCAAGAAAGGCTGAATTGTCTAGGTCAGAAGTAGCAGGGCCTTTGGTCTTATATCTGAAAATGGAAGTGAGATGGAGAGAGGAGAGGACAGGGTAAATTAGAAATTTTAGATGTAGACTATAGGCAGGATTTAGTCACTAATTATATGATGGGAAGGAGTCAAAGATGACTAAATGTGCCAGCTTGAAGAGACCTTATAAATGAGGAAGATGTAAACCCATTTATGCTGGAGGTTGCAAATTTTTTTGTGAAAAATCAGACCTTGGTGATGACCTTGAGCAGTAGGATATAACTAACCCCCACCAGCCTAGTGTTCCAATAGTGGAACACTAGGCATAAAAGAGTTAATCGAGATAGAAAACATAGGACTAGGGAGAGAGTGGTTGGGAAGGCAAGTAAGATAGTTTGTGAATATTTGAGGACTGTGTGACACATGTGCAGAAATGTATATCTGAGACTTAGAAAGTTAGGCTTGAGATACGGATTAAGAAATCACCACCAGACCAGGTGCAGTGGCTTATGCCTGTAATCCCACCACTTTGGGAAGCCCAGGCGAGTGGATCACCTGAGGTAAGGAGTTCGAGACCAGCCTGGCCAACATGGCGAAACCCTGTCTCTACTAAACATACAAAAATTCACCAGGCATGGTGGCACACGTTTGTAGTCCCAGCTACTCCGGAGGCTGAGGCAGGAGAATTACTTGAACCCGGGAGGCCGAGGTTGCAGTGAACTGAGATTACACCATTGCACTCCAGCCTGGGCGACAGAGTGAGACTCCGTCTCAAAAATACAAAACAAGCAAAGAAATCATCACCCTATAGGTGTTAATGAACATAGAAAGTCTGAAGAGTGATGCTTTGTGGAGCTTGTATGACTGAGAGAAGGAAAAATGATGGAAAAGGAAGAGTAGAGGGGTTAAGCAGGAGAAGGCTAATTATTCCCTTTGGTCTTTCACTATTGTTTATGTTTTCTAAAATGCTTCCTTTCCCGTCTTCTCCGCCCCCCGCAGCAACCCCTGCTTTTTTTTTTTTCCGAGGCGGAGTCTTGCTCTGTCTCCCAGGCTGGAGGGCAGTGGCGTGATCTTGGCTCACTGCAACCTCCATCTCCCAGGTTCAAGCAATTCTCCTGCCTCAGCCTCCCGAATAGCTGGGATTACAGGCACATACCACCACACACGGCTAATTTTTGTATTCTTAGTAGACAGGGTTTCCCCATGTTGGCCAGGCTGGCCTCGAACTCTTAACCTTGTGATTCACCTGCCTCGGCCTCCCAAAGTGCTGGGATTACAGACGTGAGCCATCACGCCTGGCCCCCTCCCCTTTAATTTTTATTTTAATTTTTATTTTTTTTGAGACGGAGTCTCGCTCTGTCACCCAGGCTGGAGTGCAGTGGCACGATCTTGGTTCACTGCAAGCTCCGCCTCCCGGGTTTACGCCATTTTCCTTGCCTCAGTCTCCTGAGTAGCTGAGACTACAGGCGCCCGCCACCACGCCCGGCTATTATTTTAGTAGAGATGGGGTTTCACCATGTTAGCTAGGATGGTCTCGATCTCCTGACCTCGTGATCCGCCTGCCTCGGCCTCCGGAAGTGCTGGGATTACAGGCGTGAGCCACTGCGCCTGGTCCTTCCCTATCTTTTTAAAATGAGCCTGTGTGTTTTGTAATCAGAAAAAGGTAGTAATCAAAGCAAAAAAAAAAAAATCATTATAGCAAATTTTTCTAAAAAGAAAATACGCTGATTGCTTACATTTTTTAAAAAAAATTCACTTAAGTGGTCAGGCACGGTGGCTCACACCTGTAATCCCAGAACTTTGGGAGGCCGAGGTGGGCGGATCATGAGGTCAGGACCAGCCTGGCCAACATGGTGAAACCCCGTCTCTACTAAAAATACAAAAATTAGCTGGGCATGGTAGTGTGCGCCTGTAATCCCAGCTACTGGGGAGGCTGAGGCAGGAGGCGGAGGTTGCAGTGAGCTGAGATTGCACCACTGCACTCCAGCCTGGGAGACAGAGTGAGACTCCATCTTAAAAAAAAAAAAAAAAAAAAAAAAGCCTTTTTTTATTGCTCAATAGAGCATGAACATCTTGTTTCAACTTAAATATATCTTATCAATTTTAAATATTTCTATATTATTCAGTTTAGCCATTATCAATATACACACAAATTATTTTGTATTTTTAATATTATAATTAATACAGTACTCCTGCAGTCCCCAACTTTTTTGGCACCAGAGACCCATTTCATGGAAGACAGTTTTTCCATGTACCAGGGGTGGGGGATGGTTTCAGAATGAAACTGCTCCACCTCAGATCATCAAGTATTAGATGTAGCCTAGATCCCTCACATGCGCAGTAATAGGATTTGCACGCCTGTGAGAATCCAGTGCTGCCACTGACCTTTCAGGTGACACTCAGGCGGTAATGCTTGCTTACCCAGTGCTCACCTCCTGTACGGGCTGGCACTGGTCTACTCGATATCCTTGTAGTTTAAAGTTGGTTTAATTTCTTAGACTACATCCTGGAAGCATACTTTTTGTGTCAAAGGATATGTACGTTTGCAATTTTGTTACACATTGTCAGTTTATCCTCCCAAAAGATGTTTCAGTTTGTGTGTGTGTGTGTCCTTTGGCTCATTTCCTCCAGTACTTCAGAAATCTTAAACAATATCAAGAATCTTTTCATCTCTGCCAGTCTGATAAGAGAAAATGGTATCCCTTAAATGTGTATGTGTTCATAGGTGAAGTTAAACATATTTACATATATTTGCTTATTTTTTTAAAGAATTATTTCTATGTGGCCTTTGCCCATTTTCAATGGAAAGATTATTTCTGTGGAGTCTTTTGTGTACTGCCTCAATGAAAGGAGAATTATGAAGATTTAAGAGAAGGGAAAATTGATGGATAGTGATTATGTAGGTAGGAGGACATCATGGGATGAAAACAGATTTTATAGATTGATACTAACTGAAAAACATGGCGAATCTTGTGAGAACTTTCTCATTTTTAAAGGTTCGAGCCTTCTACTGAATCAGGCCTGGAAAGAATCTTGTAAACATCAAAATAAGATTATATTCCTCCAGAGTTAAGAAAATATACATCCTCAATGTACAAATAATTGCTAGTGTTTTTCTTCTTAGTTGCAAGAATAAGTAGATAGGTGATATTTACTTATTTATTTATGAGACAGAGTCTCGCTCTGTCACCAGGCTGGAGTGCAGTGGTGCGATCTTGGCTCACTGCAGCCTCTGCCTCCCGGGTTCAAGCAATTCTTCTGCCTCAGCCTCCCAAGTAGCTGGGATTACAGGCGCCCGCCACCATGCCCAGTTAATTATTATTTGTATTTTTTTAATAGAGACGGGGTTTCACCATATTGGCCAGGATGGTCTTGATCTCTTAACCTAGTGATCCGCCCGCCTCAGCCTCCCAATATGCTGGGATTACAGACATGGGCCACTGCACCCAGCCGGTGATATTTCTTTCATATCCACATAGGGGTGCACGTATGTTTATGGGAGACCTGTTAGACTAGAGAGGCAGGCATATAATTTTAATAATATTCATATTATCCTTTTGAAGTAGGATAGGGTGAGAGGATGTTATTACTTGCATACAGGAAAATGAAGGCACAACAAATTGACCTTTTTGATCTTTTCCATCTTTGGTGTCTGATGAAATATGCAAAAATGCATTAGCACAGGATACTTCTGACAAAGGTAAATAAATTGGCTAAGGGTAGCAGCTTGTTTTGTGACACTCCTGCATGGCTTCTAAAGTAAGACACTTATTTCTGTGATTGACATAGGGTTTATATGACAGGGTGTTCCTATTGTTCTTTCCTGTTCTGAATTACTGAACTGTCACTTGTGAACTTAAATTGGAACTTTTTTTTTTTTTTTGAGACAGAGTCTCACTTTGTCGCCCAGGCTGGAGTGCAGTGGCTCCAGCTCTGCTCACTGCAAGCTTCGCCTCCCGGGTTCACGCCATTCTCCTGCCTCAGCCTCCCGAGTAGCTGGGACTACAGGTGCCTGCCACCGTGCGAGACTAATTTTGTTTTTTAATATATTTTTAGTAGAGACGGGGTTTCACCGTGTTAGCCAGGGTGATCTCCTGACCTTGTGATCTGCCCACTTCAGCCTCCCAAAGTTCTGGGATTACAGGCCTGAGCCACCGTGCCCCGCCTAAATTGGAACTTTTAATTTCTGCTGCTAGCCATTGTTTTTTTGGCAGTTGTGAGTATTAACAATTTACAGATGAGTACTATCTAAAGCAGTTCATTTTGTATTATATCCCACAGTCTTAGATCCCCTATTTTCCACTCCAAGTCGATGGGAAAAGAAAAATGAACAGGCAGAACTCTCCATGTTATCTGTTTTATACATTGAGTTTTCAATAAGATTTTATTTGAAACGTATGATTCTGCTGCTTTAAACATTTTTGAAAATCATCTGAGAGAATGCAGGCTTAAGATGAAACATAATTTTATTTTATTTTTGAGTCGCTCTTGTTGCCCAGGCTGGAATGCGGTGGCGCGATCTTGGCTCACTGCAACCTCTGCCTCCCGGGTTCAGGTGATTCTCCTGCGTCAGCCTCCCGAGTAGCTGGGATTACAGGTGCCCGCCACCACAGCCAGCTAATTTTTTGTATTTTCAGTAGAGATGGAGTTTCACCATGTTGGCCAGGCTGGTCTCGAACTCCTGACTTCAAGTGATCTACCTGCTTTGGCCTCCCAAAGTGCTGGGATTACAGGCTGGAGGCACCGCACCCAGCCCAAGATGGAACATAATTTGAAGGTATTTCTTCTGTAGTTCAAAATGAAGGCATTTTAAAATCAAATTTTTGCTTTTAAGTTAATAGTTTCTTAGAAAATCATGGTATTTTAAACAAATGAAACTATCAGCCAAACACCTAATTAACCAGAAACGTCGGTATATGTTTGTAACCTTGTTAAAGTTTTCTTATAAATTTACAAATTTTTAGCTTCTGTGGATGGAACAAAAACAAGTTTTAGAAGTCATGTCATTATTCTTCTGCTTAAGTGATTAAAAATAGGACTCTTGGCCGAGCATGGTGGCTCATGCCTGTAATCTCAGCACTTTGGGAGGCCAAAGCGGGCAGATCATCTGAGGTCAGGAGTTCGAGACCAGCCTGGCCAACATGGTGAAACCCCATCTCTACTAAAAATTCAAAAATTAGCCAGACATGGTTGCAGGCGCCTGTAATCCCAGCTACTCGGGAGGCTGAGGTAGGAGAGTTGCTTGAACATAGGAGGCAGAGGTTGCAGTGAGCCAAGATCGTGCCATTGCACTCTAGCCTGGGTTACAAGAACGAGACTCCATCTCAAAAAAAAAAAAAAAAAATTAAAATTATAACTTTAAACAAAATGCATTCTATTTTGTTGTTGTTGTTGTTGTTACGTGGATATATTCCCTAGTGGTGAAGTCTGGATTTTTTGTGTAACTATCTATCACCTGAATAATATGCATTGTATCCATTAAATAATTTCTCATTTCTCACCTCTCTTCCACCCGTTTAAGTCTTCGGTGTCTGTTATTCTACATTCTGTGTCCATGTGTACACATTATGTAGCTCCCACTTACAAGTGAGAGCATGCGTTTTTTGATTTTCTGTTTCTGTGTTGTTTCACTTAAGTTAATGGCCTGCAGTTCCATCCATGTTGCTGCAAAAGACGTGAAATTTTATTATTTTTTTAAGAGCTGAATAGTAGTTCATTGCCTGTCTCTGTGTGTGTGTGTTTGTGTGTGTAGAAAATGTGGTGTGTATGTGTATGACTATATATATATATATATAAAATCATCCATGAAGGACACTTAACTTGTTTGCATATCTTTAGCGATAAACATAACGTGTGCATGTGTCTTTTTGATGTAATAATTTCTTTTCTTTTGGGTAGGTGCCCAGCAGTGAGATTGCGGGATCGAATGGTTGTTTCAGTTTTTTGAGAAACTTCCATACTGTTTTTCATAAAGGGTGCACTCATTTACATTCCTGCCAACAGTGTATAAGTGTTCTCTCTTCTCCGCACCCTTGCCAACATCTTTTATTTTTTGACTTTTTAATAGCCATCCTTAGAGTGTAAAAGGCTTATTGGAAAAACCAACCAAACAAAAAATAATAATAGCCATTGTGACTGGTATAAAATTATATCTTATTGTGGTTTTAATTTGCATCTCTCTGCTGATTAGTTCTTTTGAGCGTTTTTTCATATGCTTCTTGGTCATTTGTATGTCTTCATTTGAAAAATGTTCATGTCCTTTGCTCACTTTTAGATGGGGTTATACGGGTTTTTTTTGTTGTTGTTTGTTTGAGTTCCTTGTAAATTCTTACAATTAGTATTGTAAATGCTATAATATCCTTGTAATTGGATATTAGTTTCCTGTTAGATGCAGAGTTTGCAAATATTTTCTCCCATTCAGCAGGTTGTCTTTTCACTCTGCTATTTCTTTTGCTGTGCAGATGCTCTTTAGTTTAATTGTCCCATTTGTCTATTTTTGTTTTTGTTGTACATTTTAATTTTCTTGGAACAATATCAGATGTATATGAGATTCTTGTTTGTAGTAGTATCGTAGTTTAAATTTCTTTTGGAATTACACCCTAGTATAACGTAGGCACAATTTGTTAAGGTTAAGCAGTTCTAACAGATCTTGGAGAATTATTATTTCTGTCAATAGCATAATCCGTCAAAATAAAGTAGAAGCGAAGAGTTCTAACCACATTAGCTGACACACAATCTACATTGCATTAATATGGTAATTTTCAAAGTGTCACAGATATAATACTTGCAGGATTATGCATTGACATCTTGACTGGTTAACCAGGAGAATGTAATGGTAAAATTTCCAGGCTTGCCAAACAATTCCGGAATTTTTTTTTTTTTTTTTCTTTTTTGAGACAGAGTCTCACTCGGTCGCCCAGGCTGGAGTACAGTGTTGTGATCTCGGCTGACTGCAGCCTCCATCTCTTGGGTTCAAGTGATTCTCGTGCCTTGCCTCAGCCTCTGGAGTGGCTGGAGTTACAGGCGTGTGCCACGCCCGGCTAATTTTTGTATTTTTAGTGGAGACAGCGTTTCGCCATGTTGCCAGGCTGGTCTCAAACTCCTGACCTTAGGTGATATGCCCACCTTGGCTTTCCAATTGCTGGGATTACAGGCGTGAGGCACCGTGTCTGGCTAGAAGTTTTTAGGAGGACTATGAAAGTAGGATGGTTATGGGTAATAGAAGTTTTATAGAAAGATGTGTTTATGAGGGTGATTCAGAAGCAGTATTTACATGATGTCATCATGCATCCTAAGGAAAAAACTGTCTGAACTTACGGCCTACTTTTCCAGAAGAAGGCAAAGCTCTTGTCAAAGAAAGTGGAGCTTACTGTCAGCTGTTGTGGGCTTTCAAAGAGCAGGTGATGCTGGCTTGATTCAAACTTTTTCTTTTTTCTATGTTGAGGTTACTAGGGCAAGAGGAAATGTATATATATACACACACACACACACACACATATATATAACTTTATAAAGTATCATGTAATATTTTTTATAATTTATCTTTAATTCCAATAACTAGGTTATGTAGATTCTAAAGTCCTGAACCCTATAGGCAAGTGGTTCAATTATTTTATCCGTGTCCTCTAGATACCTCCTTATTTCTAAATATTATTTCTTGATTTTTTTCAATATTAGATATCGTTACTGATTTTCTCACGCTTGCCATCCCTAATGACATACATACCTTGCCCACATTCTCCCAATATATTTATGTCATATTTTTTGGTTCAATAATTTTTTTACATTTACAGCTTTCTGGCTGTGGAAGTATTGTTTGCAACCGAGCTATGAGAGCACTGTTATTGTATTTCCTTTTTAGTATGACTCCATCATTCCTTCCCTCAGAATTAAAAATTGCTGATACTTGATTTTTAAAAAAAATTCTTAGTTATCAGCCGGGCGCGGTGGCTCAAGCTTGTAATCCCAGCACTTTGGGAGGCCGAGACGGGCGGATCACGAGGTCAGGAGATCGAGACCATCCTGGCTAACACAGTGAAACCCCGTCTCTACTAAAAAATACAAAAAACTAGCTGGGCGAGATGGCGGGCGCCTGTAGTCCCAGCTACTCGGGAGGCTGAGGCAGGAGAATGGCGTGAACCCGGGAGGCGGAGCTTGCAGTGAGCTGAGATCCGGCCACTGCACTCCAGCCTGGGCGACAGAGTGAGACTCCGTCTCAAAAAAAAGGGAAAAAAAAAAAAATTCTTAGTTATCTATATACCTTTCATTAATTTTTTTCCCTCAAGTCCAACAATTAAAAAATTTGTCAGTGATATTAGGTAATTCTGGGTTTAGATTCCTTTTCTGCTGGATGACTTAGTTTTGCTAAGTCATTTACCATTTGTTTATTCAATTCTCATCTTCCAAAATGTTGACATCTCTAGTCTGCTGTTTCCTCACCTATTCTATTTGTCCTTTCTTGTTTCCTTTGTCCTTTCAGTGGGGTTTTGGAAATAGATAGAGCTAAATGCCTCAATTTTTTTCTGCCATGTTAAACTAGATGTCTATGTTATACATTTTTATTTCAGCAAGGCATTTATTTGACAGACTTTGTGATATTCTGGTAACATATATAGAAATGTGAGGTGACTGATAAGATAATTAAGTAGATTTGTCATTCCTTTAACCATCTTCATCAAAGAGAATGAGTTAATGGATCATTGCCCTCACTGATGCTAAACAGTAGAGTTCTGTATTTTGGTCTTATCCACTTCAACAGTGAATTGGATTGAACCTTTGAAGGACATACTGATGAAAGCTGTACACAACACAATGCTTTGGGTGGGGCAGCTAATATGTATTGCTGGTTAACAGAATAAAGATTCAGCTTTATCTTAAATAAGCAAAGAGTTGAACAAAAGTCCTGACCATGGTTCATAAACCAGTTCTACTGTACAATTTTGGATTTGACAACTAGATTAGCAACAATTAATATGAAAAAGATGACTGTAAGTTTAGAATGAGACAAGAACGGTCCCAGGCTTCCCAAAAGTTTATGGTAACTTTGAGTAACTTAATATGTGAAGTCCAGATCAACAAAAGTTTTAGACCTATAAGGAACCTTAGCATTGTCTAGTTCAACTGTCATCATTTTAAAGATGAGAGGAATGAAAAATTAAGTGACTTGGTCTCGGGAGAACAACCAGCTTGTCGCAGAATTGGAACTACAGCCCAGATCCAAGACATCACAGATAGCTATTTCTATTATATGCCATGTAGTCTTACCAGTTACTGGTTAAGTGTATAGTTGAAATACCACATACTAGAAAAAAATAGTTAAAAAAAGATATCAGAGTAAATGTCTAATTATAATACAAAGATGATAGTCATTTGCATTTAATATAATTACATGTTACCAGAAAAAGAAATATAAATAAAGTATAAAATGATAACTAATGATCTTTGAAGTGACACCATCTAGTTTTTATGATGGATCATCCCCAACATTAATCATTGCGAAGTTTAATACTGTACTATTGCAAAGTAAATTTAGAGCAGAATCGAAGTGGAGGATGTTATAAACACTATGTCTCTTTCAAATAAAAGGCTAGGGGTAGATTTCCATAATTACCTAGCCATTTATTCATTTAACGAATTGTATTGAGCATCTGGTTTTTTGGCAGGCATTTAGCTAGGCCCTGGGGGTACAAACATCATAAATAAGACATGGACCCTGCTTTTGCCAAGATCGTTATTTGGGGAATCACACTTAGAAATTAGTAGCTATAATGCTATGCAGTAAGTAAAATAATAGAAAATATATACAAGATGTAATGTAGCTTAGAAAGAGTGATATCTCTGCTAGAATTGGCAAATGGCAGAAAACCTGCACAAATAAGACACTCTGAGTTGAACCTTTAAGGCTTGAGTTGGACAGTAAGGTGAAAGGGCTGGGATCACAGGTTGAGAATGTGAAAGAACATTCTCAAAAGAGGAAGCCGCACCATACAAAAGGCATGGAAGTCTGAAACAAGAAAATGTAAAGAACCTCAGCACTACTGGAAAGCATGTGTGGCTAAGATCCACAGGGGTTGTTCAGTGGAATTTGTATTAGGAAGTGAGGCCAGAGATGTGAGCAAAGCCTGTTCTTGACCGTGATAGAGATTTTGTACTTTATTGTATAGGCCATGAAAAAACTCAGGAGGAATTACAAGTCATCGTTTTGTTTTTTCCCCCTTCTTGAAGAAGATAAATTAGAGTGATTTCACTCCCTTTTCCTCCAAAATGTAGTTTTTCTGTACTTTTAGAAAACATGGAGCAATCTGTTTTTATCCAGAGGTGTTCATATCTAAAGAATAGTAAGATTTTTTTCCAGTTTATCAGGGCAAAGAGCTGAACCAGTAAATGCTTTGTGATTTAAGTAATTTTAAGTGTTTTTTGATTAAAGGACTATTCCAGGTAGTTTGGGTTAATGTTTGTACTGTGAAACTAGAAGTTAACATGCTAACAATATCTCAGCAGAGTGGGATCCTTTTTGAGGGTTGTAATGCTACTTTTTATACTTGTCAGTCTTCTTTATTTTATAAAGTACTTCAGGGAATAGATTAACCTAAATGATAAACAATTTTTTGGATTTGAACATCTAGACTACAGACAGGTTTAGGATAATTCTAATTTATGAAGCTTTTTTGTTTTGTTGGTTTGGGCAGTTTGTTTTGGTAGGCAATATTGCAATGTCATCACAAAAATTAGAACAAAGACTTTGTTCAAGTATGTGTGTACTTTGATATAAATGAAGTTGGATATACTTTGGGATTTGGCTTTTTTATTAACTAAATTGCTATGTGGTTTTCATGATTGTAATTTTAATGCCTACATTCTATTTCTTCAAGTGGAGCAGTGGAACTGTTAACCATAAAATTGGGCTTCCAGTTAAATCTAGATTTTATTATAAATAACACGAACATTTTCATAAAAATAGAGGTTATTATCAGAAACATATCTTCCTCTGTATCTTCTGGATAAATTTTATTTTGTATAAATTGCACAGAAAATTTATAATTGGTGATACAACTATATTTTTCAATAGTTTTATTCTACTCTAAAATATTTGTATTGAGGAGTCAAGGCTCAATGTAGAATTTTTCACAAAATTTGTATACAGTATAAGTTAACAGTAATATGAATTAGAATTATAAATTATATTTGCTGAAATTTTTAGCTGTGTCTTAGTAAAATTTTCATATGGTATCACTTGTGTTAATAAGCTCCAGCTGTCTGGAACAAGGCTGAGGGCTAGGAAACAAACCAAAATAATAATAAAAATTAAAAATATCTTAGCAGCCAAAATAGTTCCCTAGTAGATATTTAAGAGATAATAGTATTATTCTGATTAAAAGACAATATGTTTCTGGGGATGGATCATGAGAGAAGAGGTCTGAATCTAAATCAGTATTACACAAAAGTACATATAAATCAAAATTTTTTTAAAAAATTAAAAATTTCACTTACATTAGCATCAAGAATAAAATACTTAGGAATAAATTTAACAAAATGAGTAGAAAATTTATATTCTGAAAACTATAAAATATTGTCATAGGGAATTTAAGATCTAACTACATGGTAAGACATTCCACATTCATGGATCTCAATAGTTAATATTGTTAAGATGGCAGCACTCCCCAAGTTGATGTACAGATTCAGCACAGTCCTTATCAGAATCTCAGCTGGCTTCTTTATGGAAACTGACAGGCTGATTCTAAAATTCATATGGAATTTCAAGAAACCCAGAAGAGCCAAAACAATCTTGAAAAAAGAAGAACAAAGTTGGATGACTCATACTTTTGATTTCAAAATTTACTACAAAGCAGACAGTGCGGTGTTCCCGTCAGGGTAGACATATAGATCAGTGAAATAGATTTGACATCTACCCATGAATCTCTGGTCAATTACTTTTGACAGGTATGCCAAGAGCATTCAATGGGGAAATAATAATTATTTCGACAAGTGGCATTGGGACAACCGGATAGCCACATTCAAAAGATTCAAGTTGAACCCTTACCTCATACCATAAATAAAAAATTAACCCAAAGTAGATCAAAGGACTAAATGTAAGAGTCAAAACTATAAAACTCTTTAAAAAAAAAAAAACAACAAATATAAGGGTGAATCTTACTGCCCTCATATTTGCCAGTGGATTCTTAGTTATGACACTAAAAGCATAAACAGAAGAAAAAAACAGATAAATTGAATTTCATCAAAATTTAAAACTTGTGTGTTACGAAGAACACCATCAAGTAAGTTAAAAGTTGGCCAGGTGCAGTGGCTTATGACTGTAATCCCAGAACTTTGGGAAGCAGAGGTGGGTGGATCACTTGAGGTCAGGAGTTTGAGACCAGCCTGGCCAACATGGTGAAATTCCATCTCCACTAAAATACAAAAATTAGCTGGGTGTGGTGGTGTGCTCCTGTAATCCCAGCTACTCAGGAGGCTGAGGCGGGAGAATTGCATGAACCCAAGAGGCAGAGGTTGCAGTAAGCCAAGATCATACCACTGTAATCCAGCCTGGGTGACAGAGTGAGGCTCTGTCTCAAAAAATAAAATAAAATAAAAGTTAAAAGCCACCCCACATAATGGGAGAAAAATATTTGGAAATTATGTATCTAATAGTGGACTAGTATTCAGAATATATAGAAGACTGTTACAACTCATTCATAAAAAGACAACCCAATTTAAGAATAGGCAAAGGATTTTTTTATGGTCACTTTAGATACACTTTTTGTTTGTTTTTGCATAGGTTATTGGGGTACAGATGGTGTTTGGTTACATGAGTAAGTTCTTCAGTGGTGATTTGTGAGATTTTGGTGCACCCATCACCTAAGCAGTGTACACTGCACCCTATCTGTAGTTTTTTATCCCTTGTCCCCCTCCCACCTTTCTGCCCAAGTGCCCAAAGTCCATTGTATCATTCTTACGAGAATAGGCCAAAGATTTGAATAGACTTTTCTCCAGAAACAATGTAAGGATGACCAGTAAGCACGTGATTTGATGCTCAACATTATTAGTCATTGGGGAAATGCATATCAAAACCACAGTTACCATTTCATACCCTCTAGGGTGACTAGAATCAGATAATAACAACTGTTGGCTACGGAAGAAGTGTAGAAATCTGAGTCTTTCTATACTGCTGCTGGGAATGTAAAATGCTATAACCACTTTGGAAAACAGTCTGACAATTTCTTAAAAAGTGGAAACACCCCAAATGTTTATCACCTGATGAAATAAACAAAATGTGATATTATCAGCCCATAAAAATGAATAAAGGTACATGCTACAACATAGATGAATCTTTTTTTTTTTTTTTTTTTTTTTTTTTGAGACGGAGTCTTGCTCTGTCCCCCAGGCTGGAGTGCAGTGGCGCGATCTCAGCTCACTGCAAGCTCCGCCTCCTGGGTTTACGCCATTCTCCTGCCTCAGCCTCCCGAGTAGCTGGGACTACAGGCGCCCGCCACCTCGCCCGGCTACTTTTTTGTGTTTTTAGTAGAGACGGGGTTTCACCGTGTTAGCCAGGATGGTCTCGATCTCCTGACCTTGTGATCCGCCCGCCTCGGCCTCCCAAAGTGCTGGGATTACAGGCTTGAGCCACCGCGCCCGGCCAACATAGATGAATCTTGACATGTTAAATGAACAGATCCAGTAACAAAAAGACCATTTATTTTATGATTCCATTTCATATGAAAAATTCATGGGAGACTGAGGCGGGCGGATCGCTTGAGGTCAGGAGTTTGAGATCAGCCTGGTCAACATGGTGAAACCCTGTCTCTACAAAAATATGCAAAAATTAGCCAGGTATGATGGCACATGCCTGTAATCCCAGCTACTTGGGTGGCTGAGGCACGAATTGCTTGAACCCGGGTGGCTGAGGTTGCAGTGAGCTGAGATCATACCACTATACTCCAGCCTGGGCAACCAACTAAGACCCTGTCTCAAAAAGAAAAAAAAAAAAATTAGGCAAATTCTGTAGAGACAAAAAGTAGAGGCCGGGCATGGTGGTTCATGCCTGTAATCCCAGCAGTTTGGGAGGCCAAGGCAGGAGGATCACTTGAAGCCAGGCATTTGAGACCAGCCTGGACAACATAGCAAGACCGCATCTCCACAAAAAATGTTAAAAAAAAAAAAAAAAAATTAGCCAGGCTTGATGATGTATGCCTGCAATCCCAGTTACTTGAGAGGCTAAAGTGAGAGGATTACTTGAGCTCAGGAGATTGAGTCTGCGCTGAGCCTAGATTGTGCCACTACACTCCAGGCTGGGCAACAGAATAGATACTGTGTTTAAAAAAACAAAAAACAAAAACTCCATGAAATTATAAAATTTGCCATATCAATCATTTTTAAGTGTACAATTCAGTAGTGGTTAGTATATTCACATTATTGTGAAATAGGTCTCTAGAACTTTTTCTTTTCTTTTTTTTTTTTTTTCTTGGCATAGTCTTGGCTTACTGCAACTTCTGCCTCCCAGGTTCAAGCAATTCTCCTGCCTCCGCCTCCTGAGTAGCTGGGATTACAGGTGCCCGCCACCACACCCAGCTACTTTTTGTATTTTTTAATAGAGATGGGGTTTTGCCATGTAGGCCAGACTGGCCTTGAACTCCTGACCTCAGGTGGTCCACCCGCCTTAACTTCCAAAAGTCCTGGGATTGCAGGCGTGAGCCCCTGTCCCCAGCCTAGAACTTTTTCATCTTGAGAATTGGAAACTCTATGCTCATTAAACAACTCCTACTTCCCCCTCTTCCCAGGTAACTATGACTCTACTTTCTCTTTTTATTTTTTTTATTTTTGTAGAGGTGGAGTCTCACTATGTTGCTCAGACTGGTCTGGAACTCCTGGCCTTAAGTGATCTTCCTGCCTTGCCCTTCCAAAGTTTTGGAATTACAGGTGTGAGCTGCTGCACCCAGCCCCTACTTTCTGTCTATATGAATTTGACTACTTCAGATATTTAATAAAAGTGGAATCATACAGTAGTTGTCTTTTTGTGGCAAGTTTATTTCACTTAGTATAACATCCTCAAGGTTCATCCCTGTTAATAGTGTGTATCAGAATTTCCTTCCTTTTGTCCGGCATGGTGGCTCATGCCTGTAATCCCAGCACTTTGGGAAGCTGAGGTGGGCAGATCACGAGGTCAGGAGATCAAGACCATCCTGGCTAACATGGTAAAACCACGTCTCTACTAAAAATACAAAAAATTAGCCGGATGTGGTGGCGGGTGCCTGTAGTCCCAGCTACTTGGGAGGCTGAGGCAGGATAATGGTGTGAACCCAGGAGGCAGAACTTGCAGTGAGCCGAGATTGTGCCACTGCACTCCAGCCTGGGCGACAGAGCAAGACTCCGTCTCAAAGAGAAAAAAAAAAAAAATTCCTTCCTTTTTCAAGTTGAATAATCCATTGTATGTATATGTCATATTTTGTTTAGCCATTCATTCATCAGTGGACATTTGGGTTGCCTCTATCTTTGGGCTATTGTAAATGGAACTAAGTTGGCTATTTCTGAATGCTTAGCATAAGACACCAACAGAGTAGTTTTGATCTGGAGGTTGAAGCAGCAGTTCTGAAGATAAAATATGAGAAAAGAGGCCGAGTGCGGTAGCTCACACCTGTAATCCTTAGCACTTTGGGAGGCTGAGCCAGGCAGATCACGAGGTCGGGAGATTGAGACCATCCTGGCTAACACAGTGAAATCCTGTCTCTACTAAAAATACAAAATATAAATTAGCCAGGCATGGTGGCACGTGCCTGTAGTCGCAGCTACTCGGGCGGCTGAGGCAGGAGAATCGCTTGAACCCGGGAAGCAAAGGTTGCAATGAGCTGAGATTGCGCCACTGCACTCCAGCCTGGGCAACAGAGTGAGACTCTGTCTCAAAAAAAAAAAAAAAAAAAAAAAGAAAAGGTAGGTCTGAGTTGAATTACTACCTATTTTGCCCTGGTTGTCCTGGATGGTTAATGACGACTGTTATATCAGCTCAACTCACAGTTTCCAAAGACTTCTTGAGAAGGCCTGTCTTTTTTCAACATGCTGCTTGGTGGAATGCAAAGTGAATTTGATAAGCTTATTATCCTTATTCAGAAAGAAAGGGCTTGAACAAGCTGAAACCTTTATGTGTGTGTGTGTGTGCATGCGTATATATGTGTACTTCTTTTTAATTAACAGTATGGCCCTCTAATGTAGGAGGACTTATGCTTTCTTATTTATCATTTTAGTAAAACTAGGTCATGTCCTCATCCAGTGTATGGATATACCACATTTTGTTTATGCATTTATCAGTTGATGGGTATTTTATTTGTTTTTTTTGTTTGTTTGTTTTGTTTTTTTTTGAGATGGAGTCTCGCTCTGTTGCCCAGGCTGGAGTGCAGTGGCACGATCTCGGTGCATCACAACCTCATCCTCCTGGGTTCAAGGAATTCTCCTGCCTCAGCCTCCTGAGTAGCTGGGATTACAGGTACATGCCACCATGCCTGCCTAATTTTTGTATTTTCAGTAGAGACGGGGTTTCACTATGTTAGCCAGGCTTGTCTCAAACTCCTGACCTCATGATCCACCCGCCTCGGCCTCCCAAAGTCCTGGGATTAAAGGCATGCCACCATGCCTGCCTAATTTTTGTATTTTCAGTAGAGACGGGGTTTCACTATGTTAGCCAGGCTTGTCTCAAACTCCTGACCTCATGATCCACCCGCCTCGGCCTCCCAAAGTCCTGGGATTAAAGGCATGAGCCACTGTGCCTGGCCTATTTGTTTCTGTGTATGAATATTCTATGTTCCAGAAATTCCACTCTGGATATTCACTTAAGAAAATACATATGGCCGGGCGCGGTGGCTCAAGCCTGTAATCCCAGCACTTTGGGAGGCCGAGATGGGCGGATCACGAGGTCAGCAGATCGAGACCATCCTGGCTAACCCGGTGAAACCCCGTCTCTACTAAAAAATACAAAAAAAAAAACTAGCCGGGCAAGGTGGCGGGTGCCTGTAGTCCCAGCTACTCGGGAGGCTGAGGCAGGAGAATGGCGTAAACCCGGGAGGCGGAGCTTGCAGTGAGCTGAGATCCGGCCACTGCATTCCAGCCTGGGCGACAGAGCGGGACTCCGTCTCAAAAAAACAAACAAAAAAAAACAACAAAAAAAAGAAAATACATATATATGTGCACCAAGAAATATATTTAATAATATTCATAGCAACATTATTCCTAATGGCCCAAGCTGAAAACAGCCCAAATGTCCATCAACAGTAGGACAGATAAATAAATTGTGGTATATTCATACAATGGCATACCATATAGTAATGAAAAAGTATGAACTACTAATGCATGCAACAAAGTACATGAATCTCACCGACATAATCAAGGAAAAGAATGCAGATACACAAGAATGCTTATTAGATAATTCCGTCCATGTGATGTCAAAAATAAGCAAATGTGATTTCCTACAATAGCAGTCAAAATAGATTACCTGGCTGGGCGCTGTGGCTCACGCCTGTAATCCCAGCACTTTGGGAGGCTGAGGCGGGCGGATCATGAGGTCAGGAGATCGAGACCATCCTGGCTAACACGGTGAAACCCCATCTCTATTAAAAATACAAAAAATTAGCCGGGCGTGGTGGCGGGAGCCTGTAGTCCTAGCTACTTGGGAGGCTGAGGCAGGAGAATGGTGTGAACCCGGGAGGCGGAGCTTGCAGTGAGCTGAGATCGTGCCACCTGCACTCCAGCCTGGGTGACTGAGCGAGACTCCATCTCAAAAAAAAACACAAAAAACAGATTACCTTTGGTTGTGATAAGTAGGAGTTAGTCATTGAGAGGAGGTACCAAAAAAGCCTACTGTTATGCTGAAAATGTTCTCTTTCCAAATGGTAGTTACATGATTGTATGTATGGATATATAAAAATTCACTGAGCTCTACAGTTAATGTTTGTGTGCTTTACTGCATGTAAGTTATACCTCAGTAAAAAAGAAAAAGTAGGTGTAAACAAAATTACAAAAAAAGGTACATCATTTGTGCAAGAAGATTGAAATTTGTTTTTTGATGTTAACAGTGTATGTCAGTGATCTTCACACCACTTAGGTGGAGCTGCTTCACAATCACTGGCTCTAAACAAAGCTGAAAATTATGTGCCAGACTCTTTAGGAAATTGTCCAAATAATTAACAGTAAAGCAAGACTTATAAGAAAGTGAAACACGTAGGTTAACGTTGCTCCTTTTTACATAAATACTTTCATTAGGATTAAAAATTTTTAGATACAGGGTATAGTTGCATCAGTGGGATCTATGAAGTTCTCATTATACTCTGGCTTCTCCTATATTACATTAGTTGAGTGCCTAATTTTACATAAAAATCTACTTTTATGTCTGGGCACGGTGGCTCATGCCTGTAATCCCAGCACTTGGGAGGCCAAGATGGGCAGATCATGAGGTCAGGAGTTCGAGACCAACTTGGCCAACATGGTGAAACCCCGTCTCTAGTAAAAATACAAAAATTAGCTGGGCGTGGTGGTGTGTGCCTGTAGTACCAACTACTTGGAAGGCTAAGGCAGGAGAATCACTTGAACCCAGGAGGCAGAGGTTGCAGTGAGCTGAAATTGTGCCACTACACTCCAGCCTGGGTGGTAGAGTGAGACTCTGTGTCAAAAAAAAAAAAAAAAATATATATATATATATATATGTATATGTATATACACACACACACACACATATATGCATATATACTTTTACCCCTGGACTGGGTGTGGTGGCTCACGCCTGCAATCCCAGCACTTTGGGAGGCCAAGGTGGGTGGATTACCTGAGGTCAGGAGTTCGAGACCAGCCTGGCCAACATGGCAAAACCCCGTCTCTACTAAAAATACAAAAATTAGCCAAGAGTGGTGGTGGTGGGCACCTGTAATCCCAGCTATTCGGGAGGCCGAGGTGGAAGAATTGCTTGAAACCGGGGGACAGAGGTTGCGGTGAGCTGAGATAGTGCCACTGCACTCCAGTCTGGGCAACAGAGTGAGACTCCATCTCAAAAAATATATATATATATATTTTTTAGTATATAATAAAATAATATAGTATTATTAAAATATATTAAATATTAATATTAAATATTTCATTATATTAAAATTTTATTTTAATACTAATAATAAACTATTAAAATATTTGTAGCAGGGTAAAAGTGTGTGTATATATATTATTTTATGTATGTACTTATGAATGAATGAATGAATGACAGGGTCTCACTCTGTTGCCCAGGCTGGAGTGCAGTGGTGCAATCACAGCTCACTGTAACCTTGAACTCCAGGACTGAAAGAATCCTCCCATTTCAGCCTCCCAAGTAGCTAGGGATGAAGGGTGCACCACCATGCCTGGCTAATTATTTAATTTTTTTGTGGAGGCAGAGTCTCATTTTGTTGCCTAGGCTGATCTCAAACTCCTGGCCTCAAGTGATTCTCTCACCTTGACCTCCCAAAGTTTTGGGATTACAGGCTTGCGCCACAGCACCCAGTCTCCAACTTTATTAATAACATCTATATTTCCTCTCGAAACCTGCATCACTGTCTAGAATAGAGGTCTATATTCTTATTGGCAGGAACATATATTTAACTATTTTGTCTAATGATCAAGTTCACGTCACTGACATTGCATGGTTTTAAGTTCTTCTGAAATTGATTGCTTTACCTTGAACTCTGTTCACGATTATTTTTTCACTTTCAACTCTTTTATTTTTCAAAGGACTGTTGGACCTTTTTTTTTCTACCTGGGTGGCTGAAATGTCTCATTGGTACTTCACTCTTTTTCGTTTTCATGGGTTCCCATTTGATCTTTTAATTTTCCACATTGATATTGTAGAGGTCTTCAAATAATCAATGATCTATCTGTTCTGAAAAAGTACTTCAACTCTATTTCAGACCCATAATGAAATATTTACTGATAGAATGATATAACATCTGATGTTTGTTTCAAAATAATAAAGTTACTGAAATTGAGTAGGTTACATGAGGGAAAATCATATGCCTTTGAAATTATGCATAAAAATTTTAAAAATGCAAAAATACTTCAGTATTTTTCTGCTGCAGAAAATCATACTTTCTAGAATGATTCATTCCAGTTTTTCTGCCTACCACTATAATGTAGAACATTTTACAGATTTGCTTTGTAAAGCATGGGCCCTTGAAAGTACATAGACACGTTCTCAAAAATGGAGTGTGAGTCCTGCTTTGATGCTGTTTATAAATGACTTTCAACCTGTCCCTTTCTTTTGGCCCTTGCTGCCTTTTACCTTGCTCCACGTAGCCTCACTTTAGATTTTCAGTTGTTAGAAGCACTCTCATTTTTCTTACTAACAGATTAATCAGAATATCATGTGTAATACTTTAGGAAAGTTATATAAAAGCTAGTCCAGCCACTGACCTAAGCTTTTCATTGCAAAATGAAATAATTGAAACTACTTTTTAGAAGATTTTTAATGATGGCTTTTACTATTTTTTTATCATAACTCACACTAAAAAAATAAATATTGTGATTTAGTTTACACATAGTTAATATCTGTATATGAAAAGTTTCATGAAATATTTATCCTTACTAAGTATAATGTACTCTGACACTTTTTATTTTATATATTTTTTCTTTAAAAAATTTGGTCAAGACATTATTTAATATAAATATTTGAATGTATTTATTTACTTTATATCCCACTAATGGATCATGTTCTACAGTTTAGAAACCTTTGAGCATTGTCTGTCTTGTTAATAATAAACATGCTGTATATACCATCCCAGTGATATTAAACTTTAATAATATTTTCTTTTATTATAATGTACTTACTGTTATTGATAGGTAAGCCCTTTAAAAAACTTGACACAAGAAAAAATTATTCTTGCTATTAACTGCTAATCATTTGGGAAATGTTTCTTCATAGTATACAAATACTTTAATACTATTAAGTTAGTAAAAGTGAAAAAATTATCTGCTTTTTTTCTTTAGAGTTGTATGAGTTGTATTACTATCGTTATCTTCTTACGCCTAATCACACTGCTCACTTAAAGAGATGCTCTTTCGGCCGGGCACAGTGGCTCATGCCTCCCAGCACTTTGGGAGACCCAGGCGGGAGGATCACCTGAGGTCAAGAGTTCGAGACCTGCCTAGCAACAAGGTGAAACCCATTTCTACTAAAATACAAAAGTTAGCTGGGTGTGGTGGTGTGCACCTGTAATCCCAGTTACTCAGGAGGCAGAGGCAGGAGAATTGCTTGAACCTGGGAGGCAGAGTTTCAGTGAGTCGAGATTGTGCCACTGCACTCCAGCCTGGGCAACATAGCAAGACTCTGTCTCCATAAAAAAAAAAAAAGAGATGCTTTTTGGGTGGAGGAGGCAATAGGCCAGCCTGTCCTCTTTGCCTAAATAGACATGGTAATCATCTGAGTTATGTAAAAGTACTTACTTGTTTTAACTACTAATTGCCTCAGTTCATTTGGCTGGATTTTTTACAAGTTCTAGGTAGTAATTTTTACATGTACTATTTTCACTGAAGGGCAAGAAAATGTGACAGCTGGAGCTCTAATTAAACAGACTGTATGTTCCTTTATCAGTATGGCTCTGAGAACTCCTGGTTCTTTGAAATAATGCAGTGTCTGATGAAGCTTACAGTAAATGTTGTCTCTGTAGGTGACTTACAGAAACAGGAAGTCTTCATGCAGAGGGTTTTATGGACAACATCACATCCAGGACTGCTGCTTTGAAAGGGCTGAGTTTAAATATGAAGCTCCAAAAACTACTGTGTAATGCAGTTTCTTTCCATTAACAATAAAAGAACCCTTAGCCAGGAAGTGAGCTTGGGACACATTGTGGATTTTGTGCAACAGATACTAAAAGCTTTCAGTGCTTGGAATTGTGCCAGTTCATCAATGGTACCTTTCTGTCCATTAAACGGCCTGCCTTTCTCGTAGTTATTGGTGTGCTTTTATTTTTATTTTTTTAGCTGAAGCAGTTATTTATTTTAAATGAGCAGGGTCTTAACACAATTTTTGCAGTTAAATTCATCCGGAGCAAAATTTCTGAGTACTGTATATTATTTAGGATACTGGCTGAGTGATTGTCTAAATTTCTGAAACATGGCTGCATTTTGTGTTGACCTATAAAATTTTAATGATGCATTTGTGCCCTTGCAAAGAAATTCATTTGAGGCAATGCTTAGCTCAGGAGAATTATCAAGTCACTTCCAGTGCCTCTTAAGAAAAAGGATAATAAGAGGGTAACATGTATTTGATTCTTTGGGTGCCTTTAGAGAAATTAAGTAAACGCAAGCTAGCATTTTGTGATATATCAGCCACTATGTTGGGTGTTGTATACGCTTGTCTCATTTATCATACTTCCGTGATTATACTCTTTTATATACATGTGAAAATAGAAGCTAAGAAGCATTTTATAATTTGTCTATCACTTTTAGGTTTAGTGAGAATTTGGTGGAGTATGTTGTGGTAGCATGGAATGATATTGTTTACTCTCCTAACTCTGTTCTCCACTAATTAAGAACATCATTTAGACCAAGCATGTCCAACCTGTGGCCTGTGGGCCACGTGTGGCCCAGGACAGCTTTGAATGCAGCCCAGCACAAAATTGCAAACTTTCTTGAAACATTATGTGATTTTTTTTTTTTTTTTTTTTTTTTTTAGCTCATCAGCTTTTGTTGGTGTTCATGTATTTTATGTGTGGCCCAAGACAATTCTCCCAGTGTGGCCCAGAGAAGCCAAAAGATTGGACACCTGTCATTTAGACCCTTCCATTTTCCTTATCCCTCACATTACATGTAATCCAAACTTCGTTAGGTTTTCCTTCAAAATACCTTGCGTGAAGATCTTATTTTAGTCCTCTCAGGAATTGTTACCTCTTCTGTGCTATAATAATAGAAGTAATAAAAATTAGACTTGTCTAGCACCTTGCAGTTTACAAAATATTTGCACATTTTCTATCATCTTCATAACAGTTCTGTGAAGTATTCTTTAAATGTTCTGTTATAAAAACATCTTACTCATCTTCTTTCTAATTACTCATTCACTTCTGTTTTATACATTGGGGCCAGATTAATATTTTTTATTTTGTTTTTAATTGACACATAATAATTGTACATGCTTATGGGGTACAGTGTGATGTTTCAATACATGTGTACATTATATAATAAAATAAGAATAGTTAGCATATTTGTAGCCTCCAATCTTTGTTATTCCTTTGTGATAATAACTTTGAAGATTCTCTTGTCTAACTATCTTGATATATACAGTACAGTAAGTCCTCACTTAACTTCATCAATAGGTTCTTGGACACTGATTTTAAGTGAAACCATATATGAAGAAACTAGTTTTACAATAGGGTAATTGATAAAAACAAGAGTTAAGGCCAGACACAGTGGCTCATGCCTGTAATTTCAGCACTTTGGGAAGCCGAGGTGGGTGGATCTCTTGAGCACTTTGGGAAGCCGAGGTGGGTGGATCTCTTGAGCCCAGGAGTTTGAGACCAGCCTGGGCAACATGGCGACACCTGTCTCTGCAAAATTTAGCTGGGTGTAGTGGTGCATTCCAAGATTTCTTGAGCCTAGGAGATTGAGACTGCAGTGAGCTGTGATTGCGCCGCTGCACTCCAGCCTGGGTGACGGAGCAAGGCCCCATCCCAAAACAACACCAGACCTACCTTACAAGAGATCTTGAAAGGAGCAATAAATAAAGAAAGGAGAGACCACTGCCAGCTAATACAAAACACACTTAAATATATAGACTCGTGACACTATAAAGCAACCACACAAACAAGCCAGCATAATAACCAGCTAACACACAATGTCAGGGCCAAGCCATACCTATCAATACTAGCCTTGAATGTAAATGGGCTAAATACCCCCATTTAAAAGGCACAGAGTGGCAAGCTGGATAAAAAGCAAGAACCAATAGTATGTTGTCTTCAAGAGATCCGTCTCACATGTAATGATACCCATAGGCTCAAAATAAAAGGATGGAGGAAAATCTACCAAGCAAATGGAAAACAGAAAAAAGCAGGGATTACAGTTCTAATTTCAGACAAAACAGACTTTAAGCCAACAAAGATCAAAAAAGACAGAAGGACATTACATAGTGGTAAAAGGTTCAATTCAACAAGAAGACTTAACTGTCCTAAGTATATATGCACCCAACACAGGAGCACCCAGATTCATAAAGCAAGTTTTTAGAGACCTACAGAGAGACGTAGACTCCCACACAATAATAGCAGCACTCCACTGACAGTATCGAACAAATCATTGAGGCAGAAAATTAACAAAGATACTCAGGACCTGAACTCAACATTGCACCAAATGGATCTTACAGACCTCTACAGAGCTCTGCACTCCAAAACAACAGAATATACATTCTTCTCATCACCACATGGCACATACTCTAAAATCAACCACATATTTGGACATAAAACAATTCTCAGCAAATTCAGAAGAACCAAAATCGTATCAAACACATTCTTTCTCCACAGTACAATTAAAATGGAAGTCAAGGCTGGGCACCACAGTTAACACCTGTAATCCCAGCACTTTGGGAGGCCAAGGTGGGCTGATTGCCTGAGCTCGGGAATTTAAGACCAGCTAGGGCAACATGGCGAGACCCTGTCTCTACTAAAAATACCAGAAAAAAACGGGTGTGATGATATGCACCTGTGGTCTCAGCTACTTGGAAGGCTGAGATGGAGGATTGCTTGAGCCTTGTGGAGGCAGAGGTTGCAATGCGCCGAGATGGGGCCATTGGACTCCAGCCTGGGTGACAGAGTTAGACTCTGTCTCAAAATAAATAAATAAATTGGCCAAGTTCATTGGCTCACACCTGTAATCACAGCAGTTTGGCAGACCGAGACAGATGGATCACTTGAGTTCAGGAATTCAAGACCAGCCTGGCCAGCATGGTGAAACCCTGTCTCTACTAAAAACACAAAAATTAGCTGGATGTGGTGGTGCATGTCTGTAGTCCCAGCTACTCTACTCAGGAGACAGGCAGGAGAATCGCTTGAACCCAGGAGGCAGAGGTTCCTGTGAGCTGAGATCATGCTGCTACGCTCCAGCCTGGAAGACAAAGCAAGACTCCGTCTCAAAAATAATTAAATTTAAAAAGTACATACATACATACATACTAAAATAAAATATAGGTCAAAACTAAGAAAATCACTCAAAACCATGCAATTACGTGGAAATTAAACAACCTGCTCCTGAATGACTTTTGGGTAAATAATAAATAAAGACAGAAATCAAGAAGTTCTTTGAAGTTAATGAGAACAAAGATACAACATGCCGGAATCTCTGGGACACAGCTCAGGTAGTGTTAACAGGGAAATTCATAGCACTAAATGTCCACATCAAAAAGTTAGAAAGATCTCAAATTAACAACCTAGTATCACAATGAAAAGAGTTAGAGAAACAAGAACATCCCCAAAGCTAGCAGAGAAAAAAAAAATGACCAAAATCAGAGATGAACCGAAGGAAATTAAGACACGAAAAGCCATTCAAAAGATCAACAAATCTAGAAGTTGGTTTCTTGAAAAAAAATTAATAGGCCACTAACTAGACTAATAAAGAATAAAAGAGAGAAGATCCAAATAAACACAATTAAAAATGATGAAGGGGATGTTACCACTGACCCCACAGAAATAAAAACAGCCATCAGAGGCCAGGTGTGGTGGCTCATGGCTATAATCCCAGCACTTAGGGAGGCCAAAGTGGGTGGATCACTTGAGGTCAGGAGTTCAAGACCAGCCTAGCCAATATGGCGAAACCCTGTCTCTACTAAAAATACAAAAAAATTAGCCAGGTCTGGTGGTGTACACCTATAATTTCAGCTGCTGGGGAGGCTGAGGTGGGAAAATCTCTTGAGCCTGGGAGGTGGAGTTTGCAGCGAGCTGAGATTGCACCCCTGCACTCCAACGTGGGTGGCAGAGTGAGACTCCATCTCAAAAATAAAAATAGCCATCAGAGGCCAGGCACGGTGGCTCACGCCTGTAATCTCAGCATTTTGGGAGGCTGAGGCGGGCAGATCACCTGACGTCAGGAGTTCGAGACCAGTCTGGCCAACATGGCGAAACTCTGTCTCTACTAAAAATACAGAAATTAGCTGGATGTGGTGATGTTCACCTGTAATCCCACCTACTTGGGAGGCTGAGGCAGGAGAATCACTTGAACCCGGGAGGCAGAGGTTGCCGTGAGCTGAGATTGCACCACTGCACTCCAGCCTGGGCCACAGAGCAAGACTGCGTCTCAAAAAAAGAAAAAAAAAACATCAGAAACTACTACAAATACCTCTGTGCACACAAGCTAGAACACCTAGAAGAGATGCATAAATTTCTGGACACATACACTTGCGCAAGACTGAAGGAAGAAATTGATTTCTTGAACACACCAAGAATGAGCTCCAAAATCAAATCAGTAATAAATAGGCTACCAACCAAAAACCCAGTACCAGACAGATTCACAGCCTAATTCTACCAGGTTTATAAAGAAGAACTGGTGCCATTTCTGCTGAAACTGTTTCAAAAAGTGGAGGAGTGCTACCTATGGCATACTTCTGGTCACAAAAACATCACCAAGCTTCTAGATAAAGGCCCAAGACACTTGTAATATAAACATTGAAATAAATGTGGGCTATACATACATTTAAGGCAGATAATATAAAAACAAGATAATTACCCTTTTTTTTTTGGTGAATCAGTGAGTGATGGCAGCACAATGGTGGTGGGTAAAATCAGGGAATAAATGTTTACAAAGCAAAACTGGTAAGGAGAATATCTTACTACCATGCAGTGCAAAAACAAATAAAGCAGGCTCCTTGAGCACTTTTGTACTGCATTGTTGATTGTCTTGCATATATATGATTACCATAGACTAGAATTTTAATTTTACAATAATTTGTATTTAGGCATTTTTCCAACCCACTTATGCCAGTTCAGGGTCTCAGGTGGCCAGACCCTATCCCAGCAGTTTAGGGCACAAGGTGGGAATCAACCCTGGAGGAATGTCATTCCGTGGCAGGATGCTCACACACACACCCACATTGACTCATCCTGGGATGATTTAAACACCCCAGTTACCTCAAAAACAATTGAAATAAAAAGAATAAAAAATGAAATCCTGTATTTTCCCTAAACAAAACAAAACAAAACAAAACACCCCAGTTAACCTCAGGTACACATCTTTGGGATGTGGGAAGAAACTGGAGTACCCAGAGGAAGCCCACACAGACAGGAGGAGAACATGCAAACTCTACACAGATGGTAGTTCTGGCTGGGAATTGATTTTTTTCTCATCCATGTTACAACATGAAATGATGTTATTTGAGGTCCTGTTGTTAGCTATAGTCATTCTACTACTTAATAGAACACTAGAACTTATTCTTAAAATCTCACTGTAACTTTGTACCCATTGACAAACCTTTCCTTATTCCTCTCCCTTCTCCCTCCCCAGCCTCTGATAACCACCATTCTGTTCTCTCCTGTGAGATCAGCTTTCCTAGATTCCACATATAAGTGAGATCATGCAGTATTTGTGTTTCTGTGCCTGGCTTATTTCACTTAACATGTTCTCCATGTTTATTCCTTTGCCCCAAATGACAACATTTCCTTTTTATAACTGAATAGTATTCTATTGTATATGTGTACATTTTCTTTTCATCTATTGATATACACTTAGGTTGATGCCATATCTTGGCTATTGTGAATGTTGCTGCAGTAAATATGGGAATGCAGATATCTTTTTGGCATACTGGTTTCCTCCCCTCCCCTCCCCAATTTTATTTAAAAAATAAAATTTATTTTATTTATTTGTTTTTTTAGAGATGGGTTTTGCCATGTTGCTCAGGTTGGTCTTAAACTCCTGGGCTCAAGTGATCTTCTCACCTTGGCCTCCCAAAGTGTTGGACCTATAGGCATGAGCCACCATGTCTGGCCGACATACTGGTTTCCATTCCTTTGAATATATACCCAGTAGTGGAATTGTTGGGTCATATGGTAGTTTTGTTTTTAATTTTTTGAGAACTCTTCATATTGTTTTCCATAATGGCTGTACTAATCTACATTCCTACCAACAGAGTATAAAAAATTTCCCTCTCTTCATTTGTTTTTTTGATAATTGCCATTTTAACTGGAGTGTGGTGGTTTCTCTTTGTGGTTTTGACTTGCATTTCCCTGATGATTTGTAATGTTGAGCATTGTCATGTATCTGCTGGCCATTTGAATGTCTTCGTTTGAGAAATGTCCGTTTCGGTTTTTTTGCTCATTTTTAAATTGGATTATTTGGGGTTTTTTGTTAGTGAGTTGTTCAAGTTCCTTATATGGTCTGGATGTTAACCCTTTGTCAGATGAATAATTTGCAAATATTTTTTCCCTCTAGGTTGTCTCTTCACTCTGTTGAGAAACTTTTTAATTTGATATAATCCCATTTGCCTGTTTTCACTTTTGTTGCCTGTGCTTTTTTTCTTTTTTTTCTTTTTTTTCTTTTTTTCTTTTCTTTTCTTTTTCTGTTTCTTTTCTTTCTTTCTTTTTTTTTTTTTTTTTTGAGACAAGGTCTTGCTTTGTCGTCCAGGTTGGAGTGCAGTGGCACAGTCTTGGCTCACTGTAACCTCCTCCTCCTCCTGGGTTCAAGTGATTCTTCTGCCTCAGCCTCCCAAGTAACTGGGATTACAGGCATGCACCACCACACCCAGCTAAATTTTTGTATTTTTAGTAGAGATGGGATTTCACCATGTTGGCCAGGCTGTTCTTGAACTCCTGTCCTCAAGTGATCCACCCGTCTTGACCTCCCACAGTGCTAGGATTAGAGGCGTGAGCCTGCCTTGCTTTTGAGATCCCATCCAAAACATCCTTGCCTAGAGAATGTCATGAAGCATTTCCCTTGTGTTTTATTCTAGTAGTTTTATAGTTTTGGGTCTTACATTTAAGTCTTTAATTCATTTTGAGTTGATTTTTGCATAACGTGAGCGATAAGGGTCTACTTACTTCTGTGTGTGAATATCCAGTTTTCCTAGCACCATTTATTGAAAAGACTGTTTTCCCCAGTGTATATTCTTGGCACCTCTGTCGAAAATCAGTTACCTGTAAATGTGTAGATTTATTTCTGAGTTATCTATTCTGTTTCACTTGTCTGTTTTTATGCCAGTGCCATGCTGCTTTGGTTACTATAGTTTTCTGGGAGATTTTTGCATTGGGTAGAGTGATTCTTTTGCTTTGTTCTTTTTGCTCAAGATTATTTTGGCTATTTGGAATCTTTTGTGGTTCCATATGAATTTTAGGATTTTTTTTTTCTATTTCTGTATTGAATGTCATTGGTATTTTGATAGAGATTGCATTGAATCTTGTAGATCACTTTGGGTAGAATGGACATTGTAGCAATATTCTTTCAATTTTTTATTTTTATTTTTTTTAAGAGACAAAGTCACGCGCTGGGTGTGGTGGCTCACGCCTGTAATCCCAGCACTTTGGGAGGCTGAGGCAGGTGTATCACGAGGTCAGGAGATCTAGATCATCCTGGCCAACATAGTGAGACTCTGTCTCTACTAAAAATATAAAAATTAACTGAGTGTGGTGGCGCATGCATGTAGTCCCAGCTACTTGGGAGGCTGAGACAGGAGAATCACTTGAACCCAGAAGGCAGAAGTTGCATTGAGCCAAGATCGTGCCACTGCACTCCAGCCTGGTGATAGAGTGAGACTCTGTCTCAGAAAAAAGAGACAAGGTCTTGCTTGTCACCTAGGCTGGAGTGTAGTGACATGATCATAGCTCACTGTAACCATGAACTCCTGGGCTCAAACATTCTTCCCATCTCAGTCTACCTACTAGCTAGGATTATAGGCACTTACCCTTACACCTGACTAATTAAAAATTTTTTTTTGCAGATACAGTGTCTCACTATGTTGCCTAGCTGCTCTCAAACTCCTGGCCTGAAATGATCTTCCTGCCTTGGCCTCCTAAAGTGCTGGCAGTAATAGGCATAAGCCACTGTGACTGGCCAATTTTCTTCCAATGGATATATTTCATTTTTGTGTGTGTGTCTTCTTCAGTTTCTTTTGTTAGTAATTTATAGTTTCCCTTGTAGAGATCATTCACCTCTTTGGTTGAATTTATTCCTAGTTTTTTTTGTTTGTTTGTTTGTTTTTTAAGCTATTGTAAATGGGATTGCCTTCTGTATTAGTCTGTTCTCACACTGCTAATAAAGACATACCCAAGACTGGCTAATTTATGAAGGAAAGAGGTTTAACTGATTCACAGTTCCACATAGCTGGGAGGCCTCACAATCATGGCAGAAAGCAAAGGAGCAGCAAAGTCACATCTTACATGGCGGCAGGCAAATGAAGTATGTGCAAGGGAACTCCCCTTTATAAAACCATCAGATCGTCCGGGCGCGGTGGCTCAAGCCTGTAATCCCAGCACTTTGGGAGGCCGAGACGGGCGGATCACGAGGTCAGGAGATCGAGACCATCCTGGCTGACACGGTGAAACCCCGTCTCTACTAAAAAATACAAAAACTTAGCCGGGCGAGGTGGCGGGCGCCTGTAGTCCCAGCTACTCGGGAGGCTGAGGCAGGAGAATGGCGTAAACCCAGGAGGTGGAGCTTGCAGTGAGCTGAGATCCGGCCACTGCACTCCACCCTGGGCGACAGAGCGAGACTCCGTCTCATAAAAAAAAAAAAAAAAAAAAAAACCATCAGATCTCATGAGACTTATTCACTATCATGAGAACAGCATGTGAAAAACCTACCCCATTTCATTTACCTCCCTTTGGGTCTCTTCCACTATACATGGGACTTATGGGAGCTATGATTCAAGATGATATTTGGGTGGGGACACAGCCAAACCATATTTCTTCCCTCAAACTGTGTGCTCCGATTATATTCTCAATTTCTTTTTCCACTGGTTTGTTTTTGGCATTAGAAATGCTACTAATTTTTGTATGTTAATTTTCTATCCTGTAACTTTACTGAATTCTAATAGTTCTAATAGTTTTTTGGAGGAGTCTTTGGGATTTTCTATATATATGATTATGTCATCTGCAAACAGGAGCAGTTTGATTTCCTCCTTTCCTATTTGGACGCCCTGTCTTTTGCCTCTTTGCTTTGGATAGTACTTTGAATACTATGTTGTATAAAATTGGTAAAAGTGAGCATCCTTGTCTTGTTCTAGTCTTTTGAGGAAAAGCTTTTAATTTTTCCCCATTCAGTCTGATATTAGCTGTGAGTTTGTCATATATGGCCTTTATTATGTTGAAATGTGTTCCTTTTATGCCTAAATTTATTGAGAGTTTTTATCATGAAGGGATGTTGAATTTTATCAAATGTCTTCTGTGTCTGTTGAGATGATCATATAGTTTTTGTCTTTCATTCTGTTCATGTGACGTATCATGTGTATTGATATGCATATGTTCAAGCATCCTTACGTCCCTGGGATATATCCCACTTGATCATGGTGAATCATCTTTTAGTATGTTGTTGGATTTAGTTTGTTAGTATTTTGTTGAGGATTTTTACCTCTATTTTCATCAGGGATATTGGCCTGTAGTTTTATTTTGTTGTATCCTGGCCTGGTTTGGGTATCAGCATAATGCTGGTATCAGAATAAGTTTAGAAGTATTCCTCTCTTCGGTTTTTTGGAATAGTTTGAAAAGAGTTTATATTTGTTCTTTCAATGTTGGATAGAATTCAGTAATGAAGCCATCAGGTCCTGGGCTTTTTCTTTGTTGGGGGAGTCTTTATCATTACTTCAATCTTATTACTTGGCTATTGTTCTGTTCAGGTTTTCTATTTCTTCTGACTCGATCTTGGTAGGTTGTATGTATGTTTCCAGGAACTTGTCCATTTCTTCAGATTTTTAAACATTTTTTCTCACATAGTTGTCAGATTAATATTCTAGAAATACAACTTTCACCGTTAGCTTTTTCCCTTCATTCACAGCAAGCTGAAGAATGGAGTTAAAACTCCCATATTTGCATTTAGGATTATCCATAATCTTATTCTAAACTAACCTTTCTTTTATATCACCCAAGAACTTTCTCACAAGAACTTTCTTTCTTTTTTTTTTTTTTTTTTTTTTTTTGAGACGGAGTCTCGCTCTGTCACCCAGGCTGGAGTGCAGTGGCCGGATCTCAGCTCACTGCAAGCTCCGCCTCCCGGGTTCACGCCATTCTCCTGCCTCAGCCTCCCCAGTAGCTGGGACTACAGGCGCCCGCCGCCACGCCCGGCTAAGTTTTTGTATTTTTAGTAGAGACGGGGTTTCACCGTGT